>NC_056730.1:746319174-746484174 GCF_019279795.1 Protopterus annectens | reverse complement strand
CAGCAGCCTCTAACTACACTCTGTACTCAATCAATAGGGGGAAAAGACTTAAGTTGACACAATGAGATGTATGTGTTACATAACAATGCATAACTGAAAACATCACAATCACACTAACAAACAGAACAGTCTGTATGGCAGTAAGCAGTAGGCCAGCAATGTTCCCAAGGTGAAATGTATGTTTATGTACAGCCATATGCCTTAAGGCAACTTACTACTGATATCCCTCACATGTTGTAACAGCCTAGGTTATTTATGGTGCATACCCCCCTCCATAGACTGACTTACAGGGGCATATAACACTGTTACATACACTGACCTCTGAACTGCAGAAGGGCACACATGTTTTGTGCAGCTGAAGCCCGCATATATGGACCCTACCCACAATATGTGTGGGGCCACCACAGCACTGGAATGATGGCAGGATGGCAGGAATGGCAGCATGACATAATCACAGGCCACTACATAACAACCCCTGACTGCATGCCATATGGACAAAGCCTGGTATGTAGGTGGAGGACAGAGGCTGGAACACAGGCCCATATGTGAAATAGTGTTGTCATACACTGAGTAAGTTGCTGGTGTTACAGGATAGTCTGCAACATACCCTTAGTCAGGAACATGAAGTCAGAAACACAAATGGATGTAGCCATGTACTCATAGCATTCAACACACACACTGCCACTGACATATCTGACACAAGACCTGTGTGTTGGACAGACAAAACATAACAGGCACACCTCTGGCCATCATGTGGATAGGGCTGCAGTTGAGAGCTATGCAGACAGACTGCATTCCATGCTAAACTAGTATGTACACACAAACCCTGTAACACTGCTGCTATACAATGCATATAACGACACTACTCACACTCTGTCTGTAGTTTTGGAGCCTTATACAAATATGCAGCTGGCCTGAGTCTGCAAGTCCTCTTGTAAGAGGTATTGCTACCTGCTGTCTGTAACACTGCTGCTCACACACAGGAAGGATGTCCACCATACAGGAAAGGTAAAGGGACCACGCCCACATGATGTAGGGATTGATAGTAGTGGGCTGCCATGACAGTGGTAATTGGAAGTACTACACAGTATGCTGCATGCAGGTAGCAAGTGGAGGTCACTGACTGATGTAGAGGCTATCACCTGATCATGTGCATCACCTACAAAATCCATGCTGCAATCTATTCAAAGCACCTCAATCCATTTACTGGAGCAAGACTGAGATAGAGAGAGAGAGTGAAAGCGTGAAAGCCAAAGGGAAAGGCAAAGTCAAAGCAAAACAAAAACGACAAATAAAAAATAATAAATCCAGCAAACTATCCAGAACAGACATCATTTCCACAACAGGTATGTGAAGTATATATGTATGTAATTGAATGTAGTACTTGATTCATAGTAATGGGATAGATGATGTGGAATGATTTATATGCCATCGGGTATTGTTGTTGTGGTGATATCCAGCTGAACAACTGCTATGGGCAATAGTGTCTGACCCTGTGGGTACTGGGCCATACCCATCAACTGTGCAGATCAGCACTGGCTGTCAAGATGTAAGTAATCATAGTGTGTGTTGCGTAATGGTAAACATGTATACTAGTGTGGGCAATAGCTGGTGGTGGAAGTAATGCCATTATGATGGACACATGGGTTCCAGAGCCCACCATTTGCAGGACACTCAGGTTAATGTGTAATGTAGCATGCAGAAATGCCATAGGTGTGTAATAGGCTTACCTGCAATCTGTCCCTATATATACCCCCCTAATGTTAGGCTGTGTCCACATGTGGCACCTGTCTGTATTGTAGCAAGGCAGAACAGTGCAGCTGTGCAGGAAGGAGAGTTAGAGAGTGCGGACCTGATGTCTGAATGCACCCCATATATATATCTATATATATACATATATATATATATATATATATATATATATATATATATATATATATATATATGGGTCTACTTCTATTCGCTGACAGCCCATTTTACTGAAACCCATTTCGTTGACAGCTCATTTCATTGACAAAAGTATTCAAGGCAAAAACCTGGGTTTTGCCCCCCTCCCCATTGTTGTGCGACTGTGGAGTTGTTATATATAGTTGGGGTGGTGTGGGGGGCACAGCCCCCCACATTGGGGGGGGTGTGTGGGGGGTGCAGCCCCCCACCTAGAATGTTTGTCAATGAAATGAGCTGTCAACAAAATGGGTTTCAGTGAAATGGGCTGTCAGCTTAATATATATATATATATATATATATATATATATATATATATATATATATATATATATATATATATATATATATATATATGATATATATATATATATATATATATATATATATATATATATGTCTACAGATATACATTTACCTATATGTATTTATATGTATATCTATATATAAACATGTATATATATATGTAAACAACTCATAATATATATCTGCACGTATATCTATCTATATATATGTGTGTGTGTGTGTGTGTGTGTGTGTGTGTGTGTGTCTACATATATACAAACACACACACATATGTATAAAAATACATGTCCCCTAGTTTTGCATCACAGTGCTGCATGCTATGTGTGAGGGAACATCACACATATCAGTACACAAACATATATACGGCAGTAAGTGTGTGCAACATGGACAGTTATGTCACATGTGAACCCCTTGTTGGGACCACATTGCCCTTGTCTGTGAAGGTGGGATTGGGAATTTGGGGAAGGATAGCAGGTATATTTGTGGAGGTGGTTTGGTTTGGTAGATAGAGAAGACAGCCTACAGGGGCAGTATATGACACATGTGGCATGTAAAAACCCTGGATGGGGAGTGTCGCCTGTGATGTGGAAGCCCCATGAGCCCCCATATGGACACAATGGGAACAAGGCCCCCCACCCATTGCCAGTCACAACATCAGTTTCATTGCCCTGAAGGTGCCTGGCTGGAGGCTGAGCAGGAGGAGCACATGGACCCTGTGAGTGTGTACTGAGGGCATCAAGGTGCTGTAGCACATCCCCCAAGTCTCTGTGGAGCTCCCTATGCACCAGATCCTGGACCTGACCTCAGGTGACAGGATCATGTCTGTGCATGCTCCTGGGGGGGGACACCATCCCCTGAGGTGGTTCCACCTGAAGGTAGTGCAGGACCAGTAGATGAGGAGGCCCCGGAGTGTAGCCTGGTAACATGGCCAGATGAGGTGGGAGTGATGGTTCTGCTGGCAACTGTTCCCTAAACATGCTATTGTGTCACTGTTATAGAACATATGTGGGTAGTAATAGTCCACACATTCCCGGATCATGTCCAACAGCATGCATAGATATCCCCAAGAACACAAAATAGCAGATGTGCAGCAATCACATAGCAAAAAGACCACATGCATATATGGAACCATAGTGGCCCTTACAATGGCATGCAGGTGACATTGTCCATAATAGGCCAGCAGTGATAGTGTCCCCACAGGGAACCTGGCTACAAACACATAGCACAAGTGTGGTACAATACATGTCCCAATGGTGGGTATTCTGTAGCCATACCTATTGAGTTGTGTGATCAGATTGTTGTTGCAGCTATGGTGGGGAGGGAGAGACAGAGATGTGTTTTAAGAACTATGGTAACCTTGCTGCATGAGTTGCTCACACCTGTTTCCATCTTTATGTCTTTCAGGCAAGATGTCATGTGAATGACTACCTGTTTATACAGCAGACGAAAATGAGGTCATCATCGCACACCTTATGCAGCACTACCAGGTGTTGTTCAGTAGAACAGCAGGAGCGGACTGCCCTGTAGAACGATCTTGTTCACAGGGTAAATGATGTCGGTCTGCATAACTGCAGTTATGAGCAGGTCCGGCATCATTGCAGTGACCTACTTCGCAATGCCTGTCGGTGTGCTGCTGCAGTCAGGAGGGATCACCTTGCAATGGGGGGGTCATGCCATCCATCCCCCTCGACACATGTTGAGGGACTCCTTGTCAGCCTCAAGGCACCTGCCCACCTGCACACACAAAAACTGGCAGAGAGTATAGTGGAGGTGGGTGCTACCCACACACCGGCAGAGGAACATGCAGGTAAGGAAACAGGACACATCAGTAGATCACTGTTGCATATCTATCCACATCTGTACAGGTAGATCATGCATATGTGAGATGACATATATATAGTCTGTTGCTGCGTAGTAGTAGTAAACAGATGTGCATAAGCTGTAGTATTGTGGGCTTGTACTGTTTATGTACTGTAATGCTGCATCCACCCTGTACCAATGCCACAGCTGTGGCTACTGACATCACATCTCTCACACACTTATGTAGATCCCTCTGGTATACCTCCAAGGCAGCAGCCTGTAGCTGGTGAGTATGGTTTTTGTTCAGGCTTTCCAATACACCTGTCATGTTATGGCTATGATATATTCCATGCACACATTTAACATACCTACCCATAATGCATGCCATACATGTTCATGTATTGTTGCTGTTAACTGCACTGAATCACAGTGATGACCATGATGGTGCATCTGAAGGGTATGTCATTACAAAATATGTCCACAGAGATGAACATAATGGTGGGACAAATGGCCTACAGTAGGGACATGTGTGAAACATCACCCTTATACAATGCTACAACAGTGTATATACCAGTATTACATATATATATATATATATATATATATAAATATGGGTCACCTTTAGATGCCCGACAACGTGTTTGGCCGACACGGAATCCGACGGGACGAGAATACCGACAACGCAGATGACCGACAAGGTAAGAACCCGACGGACTCGGTAAGTGTGCGATCGAGTGAGGGATTTAGTGTTAGGGAGCGGACAGGTAAGCGTGCGATAGTGAGGGACTGTGGGTGTAGGGGTGGGTTAAGTGAGTTAGGGTTAGGGTGCAGGTAGGGTGTATGTGCGATAGTGAGGGACTGTGGGTTAGGGGTGGGTTAAGTGAGTTAGGGTTAGGGTGCAGGTAGGGTGTGTGTGCGATAGTGAGGGACTGTGGGTTAGGGGGTGGGTTAAGTGAGATAGGGTTAGGTGCAGGTAGGGTGTGTGTGCGATAGTGAGGACTGTGGGTTTAGGGGTGGGTAAGTGAGTTAGTGTTAGGGTGCAGGTAGGTAAGTGTGCGGTAGTGTCGGACCTTAGGGTTAGGGTTTGGGTTAGGGATAGTGCATGTGTTATGTAGTGTACTGTGTTGTTTACGTGTAGTGTGTTGGTGTAATGGTTTTCGTGTTTTGCGTTGCGCTTTTGTTGTCGGTCTTTTGGTGTCGGTCATTAGTGTGTCGGGCAAACGCGATTTCGAGGATATAAAGGTGATCCATATAAATATATATATATATAAATATATATATATATATATATATATATATATATATATATATATGCAGAAATATCCTAGAGCCAACGCGAAAAGTACGCCCTCACTCGATTCAACCAAGGGCTTTTCAAGTAAACACAGTCTCTAAGCAGATCCAATAGCATTATATCCAATGCAGGTCAATATGTAATCCTTCGCATAAAACTGACACAATAAAACTCGGACAATAAAACTCACTTCTGCCAGCCAAAAATACTTTTTCCAAAATGACAGATAGGCGTCCAAAACGTTTTCATCAACACATAGAATTTATTTAAACAAGTAGTAAGCGCTTTCGCAGGCAAACCAACCCGATTCATCAGACAAAATGCAAAGATTCAACATAGTTTAAAATACACTGCCAGACCTCATTCTAGCCAATCATCTCAAAGCTTATGCTTTACGTAACTTCCTCCGAAGTTAAGGAATCACACATTTATTTATTCATTCAAAACCTTACTTCATAAAATATAAAACTTCCTAAAACCTGTGTATATCGGTTTTGTAACCTTTCCTACTGACACGTTGGTGCTTACAAATAATCATATAGCATATACACATTCCCATAAACATTGTCATTGCATCATTCAATAGACCAATAAAATAAAGTAAACAATTTGAGCATATACATACCCAATGGACAAGACATTCCCTCATATATTAATAATACCTGCATCAAATCACTTTGTGTTTTTGTATTCAAAAAAGCATATAAACATTACGATCTCGGTGTTCATCGTATAAATAATAGACATGCATAAATCCACTGTGCACAGATTAATAAATCACATATATAGGCACAAAACTAGATAGTATTGTTAAAATTATTGAAAATAGATGCAAAACTGCACGAACGTGTTTCCAAATCATTATAGTTTAGCTTCACATCACTTCCGTTGACAACATACAACATACAATATCTCCATAATTTAAACATACCTATGTCAACTATTTCGTAGTCTAGTAACTCCAAACATGTAAACTAATAATCGACTGTATCCTACTATAATGCAGAATATACGATAAATACTTGCAACCTGTTATCGTAACTTCTAAACATTTTCTCACAGTTGCTTGCCCCAATTGTACTATGACCAACAGATCCACGTCACTTCCGCTAATGCTCTACAGCGTAATATATCGCTGTGTTTGGGATGCTATAACTAAACACAAAAAAACGCAAAGAGTGTATAAACCAATGATTATTACTGATTAGTGAGAGGTTAAAAACCAAAGATCTACCGTTGCTCCCAACAATAAATGACATAGCACATAAAATTAATAACACTGTTCTATAAATGCTAATGCTCTACGGCGTAATGTTTCGCTGTGTTTGGGATGCTATAACTAAACACACTCTTTAAAAAACGCAAAGAGTGTATAAACCAATGATTATTACTAATTAGTGAGAGGTTAAAAACCAAAGATCTACCGTTGCTCCCAACAATAAATGACATAGCACATAGAATTAATAACACTGTTCTATAAAAATATAAAAAAAATATAAAAAAATACTAATCTATGTATAAAATCACTGTGGTATAAAGTAATCAGTGCATCTGTGGACATAAAAAAATTTTCATATGGACCAAAAAAACAATCATCTTGTGAGCTTACTACTTGCTTAAATAAATTCTATGTGTTGATGAAAATGTTTTGGATGCCTATCTGTCATTTTGGAAAAAGTATTTTTGGCTGGCAGAAGTGAGTTTTATTGTGTGAGTTTTATTGTGTCAATTTTATGCGAAGGATTACATATTGACCTGCATTGGATATAACGCTATTGGATCTGCTTAGAGACTGTGTTTACTTGAAAAGCCCTTGGTTGAATCGAGTGAGGGCGTACTTTTTTGCGTTTGGCTCCTAGGGATATTTCTGCATATACTTTTTTCGTTTGGGCTTTTTTTCATCTACAACTGGGAACATGGAAGGAGCTAGCAATGTGACAGAAACTCTGGATGTACATGTGACGCCTGTTAATGTGAGGACAAGGTTACGGAATCTTCTGGACCAAACAAGCAATCCGCTTGTAGGTGATATCGAAATAATGGAGATGAATGACAATGATAAAGGTAGTGATGTTGATTTGATTACTATCAGAAAGATAAAAAGAGAAATAGAAAATGACTTATATAAATTTAAGAGGTTAAGGGCACAGAGATTTCATATGGAGGCATGTCTAAGTAATAAACTAATACCAAGAGGCCTTTGGATAGTAACGATGCCTACATATGGTAACATGTATCCGATTCTACTAGCACAATGGCAACAGATTAATATGCGGGCTAGTAGAGAATACATACAGCTGTTAATTGATTTCTTTATGCCTATGGAGAATGAACTTAAGGATAAAATATATGAGGAACAAGGTAAATTGTCAGAACTATGCGGGCTGGATGAGACGGAAATATACATGCATGAGTTGCTTGACCGTGTTACACGCTATGAAAGTAATTTGTTGGCCAACAAGAAAAAGAAATTGTCGAGAGATGCAAATGATTTTGCCAACAATCACGTTTTTATATGGCCTAGGGTGGCAAGGACCAATGAGAATCAAGCTAATAATAACAACAATTATGGTAGAGTGAGAAATGGTCCACCTCAGTATAGTAATAAGGATTCTGATGTACAACAATCCACTCATAATTCAGCTGCAATTAATGATAGAGGGCCCATGGAGAGATCTGGTTTGAGGCCAGAAAATGGAGTTAATAGATCGCAGCAGCTTGAAGCGTGAGATCAGATGGGTAGTACTGGAGGTAAGCCCATGCTTACCGTAATAACTTCACCGGAAGCGATTGGATCTGTCTATACAACACCAAACGAGGGTTTTGAGAACAATGTAAATCAGTCAACAGAGAAGAATACATTGGATACACGTCCATCAGGAGGTCTTTCTAGTGTGGTACGTAGGAAGATATAATTGGAGAATAATGTGGATTTTCCACTACCCATCAGGACAGGAAGAAAGAGATCACTAGATATGGACACAGACAGGGGGATGAAGAAGAAAGACACACAAACAGGATACCAGCAATGAACACTATTCAAATTTTGGAACAATCAAATTTAGTGTTTAATATATCGAAATATAATCTGAATACATCTGAGGTTAAAGTACTTAATAGGGGGTTGTCCTTCATTCCCAGCTCTTATTTAGACATCAGTCAAGCTATTTTGTCTTTAAGACTGTTTGTAAGGAGAATTGCCCTCAGGTTAATGTTTAAGCCTCATAATAGTATGGGAAACACACAAATGACCTGTGAATATAAGAAAAAAAGTACTTTCACCCCCCCATTTTCAATCCAACTTAGAGGTGTTCATTAAAGCGGTTGAAAATGATCTCTATGAAGGAATCAATAAGTATGATCAAGGCAGCAATGCTAATTTGAGCAAGGCAGAACGTGAAGCCTTAAATAATTTACGTAACAATGGGCAGATAGTGATTAGAGCTGCTGACAAGGGAGGACCATTTGTTGTGATGGACAGTGAATACTATGTTGCGAAAATGACTGAGTTGCTGGGAGATTCCTCGTATGAAGTCATATCAATGGAAACTGTGGATAAGATGCAGGAAGGTTTGAATCGTAGCCTACATGAATTTAAATGTATGGGCTTGTTATCTGAAGAATTATATAATTATTTTTCAGTCGAGGCACCAGTGATACCAATGATCACTGGTCTACCGAAAATACATAAGAACCTAAGCACACCAGCGATGAGACCAGTGGTATCTGGAGCTGGTTGGCTCACAGAACCTTTATCAATATATCTTGATCATGAACTAAAACAGTTTCTAGCTTCACATGACTCTGTGCTAAAAGATACTGAACAGTTTTTGAGGGAACTATATAAGTGTATAATAGAAATGGGAGAGCTAAATGACATTTTGCTTGTAACAATGGATGTTGTTTCGTTGTTTACGAGTATACCCAACGATGAAGGACACAGTTATTTAAAATGGTTCCTAACAGAAACAGTGAAATGTGATAATAAAAGAGTAGACCTGCTCTGCTTTTTGATGGAATTGGTGCTGGACAATAACATTTTCTTATTTAAACAGTCATGTTATAAACAATTAAAAGGCGTAGCAATGGGCACTAGTTGTGCCAACAGCTACGCCAATTTGGTCATGGCCACTTTTAAAACTAGGCACATTGCTGAGAATCCACGTTATGTTTTTTAAGAGATTTGTAGATAATCTCTTTTTTGTTTGGAAAGGATCTGTTTTGTCACTTAATGAGTTCCATGATTATCTTAATAGAAGTAGCTCATTCTTACAGTTTACAATCAAGTATTCATATACTAGTATTGACTTTCTTGATGTAAATGTTTACATTGAACAAGGGAAAGTGAGCACGAAGGTTCACCGTAAAACATGTTACAAACCCTCATTTTTAGCAAGGGACAGCATGCATAATTCGCATATTTTTAGCAATATTGTTAAAGGACAGGTGATGCGTCTGTCTAGGCTGTCTAGCTCAGAGCAACTGTATAAGAATGAGCTTGTACAGTTGGAAGAGGGGTTGTTGAGTCAGGGATATTCCGCTCAAGAGATTCGAGGAATTTATGACAATATGGATCATATAAGAGCAAGTAGGGCGAAGCCTTATTTTTCTGCAGCCCCTGAAATGAAAAAAGCAATATGCTCTAGACCTGAATCTGAAAATTTTATTATTCCATACTGCCAAAATGTAGAGTTAGTCAAAGAGTCGGTTACTAAAAATTGGAATATTCTCACTGTAGATGAGCAGGTAAAGGGCATAGTGGGACTATATCCTAGGTACACCTATAGCAATATGCCCAATCTTAAACGTTTGTTAAGTCACAACCAATCAAATGTGAAGATCAATTCCACTACTTTCAGCAGAACTAGCAAATGTAGAGGATGTGCTCAGTGCACTTCGATAGACGAATCTCACTACTTTAAGCAGCCTTACACAGGTAAATTGTGGGAAATCAGAATTGATTCTGATTGTAATACGAGGAATGTGGTGTATGTTGCCCACTGTGTGATATGTTTCGATTTCTATGTGGAAAAACAAACAGATCCCTGAGGGAGAGGATCAGGGATCACCAGTATTGCTTGAGGAGAGGAGATGAATACAGTGCGTTAGCGAAACATACCATTAGGTCTGGAGATGCACATATATTTTTGTTCCAAGTTCTGAGTGTTGTTCAAGTATCAGAGAGACTAGGTGACATTATCAACAGAACTGAAGAACTAGAATTGTCTTGGATTTTGAGACTAGGAGCCCATAGAAAGAAAGGGCTTAATGAGAACATTTCTTTGAAACCCATTTTGAAAAGCAGACGCATTTAATAATTATTATTTTTTGCTATCAATATATTAGTATGATTATATATTCTATTTATGTTTTAATATATTTCATGGCATTGGTAGGCTTTCAGGTTTATAGGAACTAGCAGATGCATCTAATAATAATAATGTTGATGCATATATTACTATTATTATCTTTTGCTATCAATACATCAGTATGATTATGTATTTTATTAATACATTCTATGACATTGGTAGGCTTTCAGGTTTATAGGAACTAGCAGACATTTGCATGAATTATTGTGTGGTTTTATATGAATTAGTATTTTAGATAGGTATATTTAAGATATTTATTAGTATATTTTAGGTTATATTTATTTATGACATAGTACAAATTTGTGTAGTTTTAGATGTTTATAAGTGATTCAACATGTGGCTGTTTTGTATTAATTATTATGTATATAGGAATGGTTAGTCTATAGATTTTTTAGATTTAACTTTTCATATACAGAGATATATATATATATGCATGTATAGGGATGAATGTGTATTTATTTTAAATTATAATTGTATATTTTATGTTTTTATATATATTTCTATGATACTAGTCTACTTCGTATAACCTAATATAGATTTATACATGTACATATACACATGGTTATAACATTATAGTATAAGGTTTATTGATGTTATATTATTTATATATATATAAAAATATATATATATATATATATATATATATATATATATATATATATATATATATATATATATATATATATAATTTATTTATATATAGTACTTTGTCTATCTTGTATACATTTATTAGTATTTAGGGCTCACAAGATGATTGTTTTTTTGGTCCATATGAAACATTTTTTATGTCCACAGATGCACTGAATACTTTATACCACAGTGATTTTATACATAGATTAGTATTTTTTTATATTTTTTTTATATTTTTATAGAACAGTGTTATTAATTCTATGTGCTATGTCATTTATTGTTGGGAGCAACGGTAGATCTTTGGTTTTTAACCTCTCACTAATTAGTAATAATCATTAGTTTATACACTCTTTGCATTTTTTAAAGAGTGTGTTTAGTTATAGCATCCCAAACACAGCGATACATTACGCCATAGAGCATTAGCATTTATAGAACAGTGTTATTAATTCTATGTGCTATGTCATTTATTGTTGGGAGCAACGGTAGATCTTTGGTTTTTAACCTCTCACTAATCAGTAATAATCATTGGTTTATACACTCTTTGCATTTTTTTGTGTTTAGTTATAGCATCCCAAACACAGCAATATATTACGCTGTAGAGCATTAGCGGAAGTGACGTGGATCTGTTGGTCATAGTACAATTGGGGCAAGCAACTGTGAGAAAATGTTTAGAAGTTACGATAACAGGTTGCAAGTATTTATCGTATATTCTGCATTATAGTAGGATACGGTCGATTATTAGTTTACATGTTTGGAGATACTAGACTACGAAATAGTTGACATAGGTATGTTTAAATTATGGAGATATTGTATGTTGTATGTTGTCAACGGAAGTGACGTGAAGCTAAACTATAATGATTTGGAAACACGTTCGTGCAGTTTTGCATCTATTTTCAATAATTTTAACAATACTATCTAGTTTTGTGCCTATATATGTGATTTATTAATCTGTGCACAGCGGATTTATGCATGTCTATTATTTATACGATGAACACCGAGATCGTAAAGTTTATATGCTTTTTTGAATACAAAAACACAAAGTGATTTGATGCAGGTATTATTAATATATGAGGGAATGTCTTGTCCATTGGGTATGTATATGCTCAAATTGTTTACTTTATTTTATTGGTCTATTGAATGATGCAATGACAATGTTTATGGGAATGTGTATATGATATATGATTATTTGTAAGCACCAATGTGTCAGTAGGAAAGGTTACAAAACCAATATACACAGATTTTAGGAAGTTTTATATTTTATGAAGTAAGGTTTTGAATAAATAAATGTGTGATTCCTTAGCTTCGGAGGAAGTTACGTAAAGCTTAAGCTTTGAGATGATTGGCTAGAATGAGGTCTGGCTATGTTGAATCTTTGCATTTTGTCTGATGAAGCGGGTTGGTTTGCCCGCGAAAGCGCTTACTACTTGTTTAAATAAATTCTATGTGTTGATGAAAACGTTTTGGACGCCTATCTGTCATTCTGGAAAAAGTATTTTTGGCTGGCAGAAGTGAGTTTTATTGTGCGAGTTTTATTGTGTCAGTTTTATGCGAAGGATTACATATTGACCTGCATTGGATATAACGCTATTGGATCTGCTTAGAGACTATGTTTACTTGAAAAGCCCTTGGTTGAATCGAGTGAGGGCGTTCTTTTTTGCGTTTGGCTCCTAGGGATATTTCTGCATATATTTTTTTCGTTTGGGCTTTTTTTCATATATATATATATATATATATATATATATATATATATATATGTAGACACACACACACACACACACACACACACACACACACACACACACATATATATATATATATATATATATATATATATATATATATACATCATATATGTACATATATATCTATTTATGCCCCGATATATATATATATATATATATATATATATATATATATATATATATGTAGATATCTATAACTATATGTGCATGTATATCTATATATCTTTATATGTGTAGACATATATAGATGTGTATATGTATACATATGTGTATGTATATGTACATGTATATATATATATATATATATATATATATATATATATATATATATATATATATATATATGGGTTCCTATGAGTTCATCGAAATGTAAAATCACCGACACTCACCTCTTCGACACCAAACCATCGACTTTCATATTATCGACAATTCCGGTAAGCGATCTTCCCCCTTACAGGACCCATGGTAGCGCTTGTTTCTCTGGTACGACATAAATAACAACACTTTCAAGGTAAATTATACGGAATCACATAAACCCTACTCATTGTAACACAGGAACAAGCGCTACCATGGGTCCTGTAAGGGGAAGATCCATCGAATTGTCGATGATATGAAAGTCGATGGTTTGGTGTCAAGAGGTGAGTGTCAGTGATTTGACATTTCATGAACTCATAGGAACTCATATATATATATATATATATATATGTACATATATATATATATATATATATATATATATATGTATCCATATATGTATATAGATGTGTATATGTGTATATATATATATATATATATATATATATATATATATATATATATATATATATATATATAGATATGTATATATGGATCTACTTCAGTAGATCGAACTTTTAGTAATTCGAACCACATATGGCCGAGACCATGTTCAAACTCATAAAAGTTTGATCACTGACGTAAAACCACATAAAACCAAAAAACACAAAACTAAATGTCTATAACAGGTGCACCCCCCACACCCCCTTACTTAAATATACCAACTCCAAGATCCCACTACATTGCAGAAATGGGAAATCTTTCCTTTCCGGTCTGTACGGAGATCTCCATTCAGTCAGATCAGACTTTTACAAGTTCGAACATATAGTTTCGGCCATATGTGGTTCGAACTTATAAATGTTCGATCTACTGAAGGGGACCCATATATATATTTATTTGAAGCAATCACCAAAGCCATAGATGAGGGTAAAATGGTTCACACAACTTTTGTAGATCTCGCCAAGGCTTTCGACACCATCCCCCACTGTGGAATTATAGATAAGCTCACTAAACTAGGTATAAATCCCTATGTCACAAGATGGGTTGCCAACTGGCTCATGGACAGAACCCACACTGTGAAAGTAGCGGATTCCAAATCCGACATCAGACCAGTGACAAGTGGAGTACCACAGGGTTCAGTCCTGGGTCCTCTCCTGTTTGGTATCTACTTCTCTGAAGTGCAGGCCAACACAGAAGGTCTTTGGCTAACAAAGTTTGCAGATGACTGCAAACTAGGAGCCATAATCAAAACTCCTAACGATGTGGACAAACTACAAAAGGGCCTCACTGAGACAGATACCTGGTGTCAAAGCCATGGTCTGAAGCTCAATGCCAAAAAGTGTATTGTCATCCCCTTTGGTAAAAACTCTGTACCCATGAACTACCACATAGCTGGTAGTCTACTTAATGCCAAAAATGTGATAAGAGACCTTGGGACACAGGTGGACATTAGTCTCTCCTTTGATAAACACATTGCCACAGTGGTCAGGAAATCCTTCTATGTGGCTCATCTCATCACAAAAGGATTCTCATCCAGAAAAAAAGAGGTCATTGTTCCCCTCTACTCATCACTCATTAGACCCATTATAGAGTACAACGCTTTTGGTATGTACCTCACAAGACATCTACAACAACTGGAAAGACCACATAAATACCTCACAAAGAGGATTACTGGCCTCAAACAGATGCCCTATGCAGACCGTCTCAAAAAACTACAGCTTTACTCCATCGCATATCGCCTACTCAGGGGCGATCTCTGCCTAACATACAAAGCTATGCCAAACTCAGAGCTGTTGGACATGCTCCACTTAAAGAAATCCCAATCCCAATGAGCTACACCCTCTAGGGACCTAAACCTTGTCACCACAATAAACAGAACATGCTGGAGGGATAGATTTCTGTCCCAGAGACTTCCCATACTCTGGAACAGACTACCTATCTATGTCAAACAGAGCTCCTCATTAGCACTCTTCAAGAAAAATCTTGATGATTGGATGGGAAATGGTAAATTCACCCGGGGATCACTTCTGTGGCTCTGCTCGACAGGGGCACAGGAAAATAATTTTCTTGGGTGGTGAAAGCCAGGGTACATTTTTTGGCTAGGCTTGTGGCTAGGGCCGATAGCCTTGAACCCATGAACCTATATATATATATATATATATATATATATATATATATATATATATATATTTATATACACACACATATATGTTTACCATATGTCCAGAACATGGAGTGGAGTCATACCTCAGTACCAATAGTCTCAGCCTCTTAGTGCAAGGGGATGTCATGTATGTATAGCAGGTATATATGTAGAGTGTTGCTACTGCAACAGGGTTTGTCTTACCAGGCATGTTGTGTGTGGGAGGTCACATCTGCTATTGACATGTAAGCCATCAGTTACTGACAGACATCCTAAGGACATCATAGTACTGTACCACTGATAGCACAGTAATGATCCTGTGGACTACAGCAGAGATATGACCAGTATATGTGAACAGTCTGGCACACTCTGCCCATACACAGATCCCCTTAGTATGAGACATGTGGACCAAGCCTTACAATCTGGATGTCAACAGCCATGTAAATGGGTATATCACGTAAATACTGGACTACATATGCCCACACAGTTTAAGCATTCACACACTCCTGTCTGTCCTGACACATAATAACTGGTGGTGCAGAGGTCACATGGCCACATACTACCCATACGTTAGTGACATACATCTGTACAGCATCCCACAGCTTTGTCAGAAATACACAACAGTTATGGTGGCCCGGCAGCAGTATATCTTGCAAATATCTGGACATAACATCACACTGGGTAATTACACTAAGCTGCTAGGCATGTAACAAAGCACTGTGCAAACTACAGGCAGACTGCCACAACACTGGCCTACATTTCGTATGAGAGAATACACATGTACCTGCAAATATAGAAGGCTCTACAGGCATGTCACAGCACAGAGTAACAGACACCTGTGGGAAAGTGCATACCCACAACCATTGTGAATACCACAGCCACATATAGTACGCAGGCTTAATATTATACTAAATGGACTGTCTGATCAACACCATCCTCATATGTGCCAGCCACACACTAACCCTACATATACTGGGTCATGACACAGTGTGGTCCAATGCCAGTCTGTGGTATGGGACACGTGTGTGTTTGGCCCTACAAACATGTGAGCCGATAGGGTATCATACACTGGAGCAGCATGTAACATCAGATAGAACAGGACCAAGAACAATGACATCTACCACAGTCTGTACACAGGCCAAGGTATGTATTTGCAATACACATACTGTCGACTATCACCAAAAGTACA
The DNA here is from genome assembly GCF_019279795.1 of Protopterus annectens. Lineage (NCBI taxonomy): Eukaryota > Metazoa > Chordata > Ceratodontiformes > Protopteridae > Protopterus > Protopterus annectens. Next base: position 746,467,463 of record NC_056730.1, on the reverse strand, counting down.
CAGACCCCACTACTGTACACACAACCACAGAATGCCCAGGTTATGTCCTCAGAAATAACCCCTACTATACATAACATGTCTAGCAGTCTGATATCTGACTGGCTTGTTATCAGGTATGATGTCAATACATAATGGTGTACAGAACATATGCACCTCTTACTGCATGACATATATACAAAGGTTGACAGACTTGTGGCTGGAGCCACAAACACTTTGTCAATATTGGCATGTTGTTGTGATACCCTCATACATGTACTATTGTAACAGGGTTTGTTATGACATATGTCCTATGAGGGATATGAAGTCACTAACTCTCATGGCTGTCACCATGTACTGACTGCAATCCTCAGACTATGCTTCTGCAGTTCTAAGATAGGTGAACTGTCAGTAACACAAGACACATAAGACTCCAAACACTGGACAGTCTGCAGAAAACCCTACAGGTGGGTGTTTCCTCAAACACATAACACTGTCATGACAGGTATTAAATCATGTAGACCAGCCATATCCACACAAACCCTGTTAAACCAACATTACTCCAAAGGAAGAAGAGCAACACTTACATTCTGTAGTCACGTCTGGAACACCCCCCTCCTGTTTGTTGGCTTGTCTCCACAGTGCATGTTGTTAAAGGTATATCCCACTACCATCTGTGATGCTGTTTGCCAAACACCGACATGAAGTCCTGCTCACAGTGAATGAAAAGGGCCAACACCCACATGATGTTCCTAGTTATAGGAGTGTGTTTCCATGCAATTGGCTATGGGAATGTTACCACAGGTGTCCCACATGCAATCAGCTATTGGGGGACTGCAATTTGTGCAGAGGCCATCAGCTGATCATGAGCATCCCTTACAAAACACAAGCTGCTGCCTTAGCAAAGCAGGTGTACATCTCCACATCCACCAGAGAGGGAGTGAGAGAGACAGACAGAGACAAAGTAAGACAGGGAGGGGGTGGGAGAGTAAAACCTCATCCTGTTTGTGTCACACACTTACCAGTACGGGGTTTCAAACCCCTGCCTGACTATGTATTGCTATCACATGTCTATGCAGTTATTGCATGCGCCACAGGGCTTATATGTTGGGGAGCTCTCCAAAGTTATATTTCATAGTGAGTGACATCTGCAACAGTGATAAAGGAGGGATAAGGTAGGTGTAGTACACATGCCTGTCCACATGAACAGGTATCAAGGTTGACACAGCCACACTGTCAGGGACACACATACATTACCACAGTTGGCAGGGTCAGGCTTAAACTTCCTAACTAACTAGTTTGCCACAGTACAATAAATCACAGGTATCACATGCACCACAGGGGTTATCAGGATGATATATGGGCAAAGGGTATGCCAGGGCATCTGACATCAGAAGGCATGCTTCAGTAGGCCAATGGGAGGTGTAGTGAGTGTGAATGGCGTTCACATCATTATACTCCACACACACACACACACACACACACACACACACACACACACACACACACACACACACACACACACACACACACAGGTTGGCAGTACTGACATGCATGGGTGCATTGCTTCACAGGTGTGTAGTGGTTGACTGTGCCAGAAGGCTGTAAAAGGCTAGGTAAAGGGTATACCTTGGCATCAGGCCATATAACAATGGTCTGCTGTGTGTCTCAGGGGGTTAGTGTCTGTATTGGCCCACACATGTGGGTATTGTATTCACCATCCAGTCATCTGGGCTACTATAGTGGATGGCCAGTGCTGTGCAATGCTTGCCATGTATGTGTTCTATAGTCCATGACATTGATGGTGTCTGGGATGTGCACACATCCCACATGCATGTTCTGTGAAGTGGAAGTGTACCCGGGGTGTCTGGGGCATATTGTGTGCACAGATTGTTATCATCAGATGTGCCATTCCTGGCCTCATGTGGTGAGAACTGGCAATGGACACCAGGTTCACCCTGCACCTACATTGACAGCATGATACAGGTAATCCCTGGTGCCAGTGACATCTGTTCATACAGGGCATGTCTATAAGGCATGGTATGTCCTTTGTGGGTTACAGTTGCTGACTCTACAGTTGTTGCAGGTGTCCAGTGGGAAACATAGTGAAGGAGCACTGTATGCAATTATGTGCCTATTGTAGGGATGGAACAGGGTGCCATGGTTACTATCTGTGGGCAATATGCAGGGAACTACCAACATAGTGGTTGTTGCCTAGTCGACTGTGTTTGTGTGTGAGATATGGGTTGAGAGTGTTCTCTGAGTAATACAAGGGTTGCCTATATTGTTCGCCAGGCCTTGATGTCACATGTTGTGGTATAGATTGTCTACCCCAGCCTCCCTGCTGTTTGACATCTGTGAACCTTGTAAGGTGGACATTGTGACATATAATAGACATACCATATAAGAAATTTGCAAAACCCGCTCCACAATGAGTCCAGTTGTTACACACTCACAGCCACCTCCACACAGGATACAAATGACAAACACTGGGATTAGAACTCCTACCTAACTAGTACATCACACTACAGCATTATGCAGTTATAGGACATGTCACAGAGATTACTGGGCTACTCCTTCCCCAAAGATGTATTTCAACGTGAATGACATCAGAAGGCTTGACAAAGAAAGGGAATGGAGGTTGTATCGACTGTAAACAGCCTCAAAAGCATTGCTCCCTACACAAACAAACACACACACACACACACACACACACACACACACACACACACACACAGACATCTACGCTTGCCATGTCTGGGAATAGAACTCCTACCTAAGTAGTATATCACACTACAGCAGTATGCAGTTATAGGATGCACCATGGAGATTACTGGGCTACTTTTTCCCCAAAGGTGTATTTCAAAGTGAATGACATCAGCAGGTTTGCCAAAGAAGGGCAATGGAGGTTGTAGTGACTGTGACTGGCTTCAAAAGCATTGCTTCCTACACAGACACACACACAAACATCTAAACTTGTCATGTCTGGGAATAGAACTCCTACCTAACTAGTATATCACACTACAGCATTACACAGTTATAAGACATGTCATGGAGATTACTTAGCTACTCCTTCCCCAAAGATGTATTTCAAAGTGAATTACATCAGCAACCTTGCCAAGGCTGCCCAATGGAAAGTGTAGTTCATAGGTTCATAGGTTCATACGCTGATACTAGGCTATTGGCCCTAGGGTCTATACATACCTAGACATGACAATTCCCTGACTATGACTTCCCACAATATTTACTTCCCTGCACCCCTGTCTAGCAGGGCAGCTGACATGATCCCAGGGGTCAATTCCCTATCTCCCATCCAATCGTCCAGGTTCCTTGTGAAGAGGGAAGTCTATTCCAGAGTCTGGGGAGTCTCTGTGTCAGGAACACATCTCTCCAGCATGTATTGTTCATTGTGGTGACAAGATTTGAATCCCTGGTGCATGTGGCTGTGAGGGGTTGGAATTCTTTAAGTGTAGCATGTCCAACAGCTGTGGGTTTGACATGGCATGGTGTGTTTAGCAGAGATTGTCTCTGAGAAGACAATATGTGACAGAGTATAGCTGGATGATTTTCAAATGGTCAGCATAGGGCATCGGGTTTAGGACTATGATTCATTTCGTGAGGTATGTCTGCAGCCTCTCTAGTTGTAGCAGATGTCTTGCGAGTTACAAATGTAACGGGCCATTGTAGTCTGTAGTGGATCTACTGAAAGATGACTACAGAGGGGCAATGGCCTCCTTTTCCTGGATGTAAAGCCTTAAGTGGGAGGTGTGCCACATAGGTGGGTTTCCTGACTGTTGTGGCGATGTGGTTATGAAAGATGAGACCACTGTTCACCTGTGTCCCTAAGTCTATTACACTTTAGGCATTTAGTGTACTGCCACCTATGTTGTACTTCACAGGTACATGTTCCTTCCCAATGGGGATAACTATATATTTGTTGACATTGATCTTGAGGCCATGGCTCAGGCACCAAGCATGTCTTTCTGTAAGGCCCTTCTGTACACTACTCACATCATGTGGGGATTCAGTATTGGCTCGCAGTGTTCAATCATCTGCAACCTTTGTTTGCCAGTGTCCCTTATTGTTGGACTGTACTTCAGAGCAGTAGATGCCAAACAAGGGTGGTGCCAGGACTGAACTCTAAGGTACTCCAACTGTCACTTGTCTGGGGCTGGGGTTGGTGTCACCTATATTTATGGTGTGGGTTATGTCAGTACAGCAGTTGGCAGCCCATCAGGTGACATAGGGATTAATGGCCAGCTTGATACATTTATCTATGATTCCAGACTGTGGGTATGGTGTCATAGGCCTTGGCGAGGTCGGGATAGGCTATGTGAGCCACCTTACCCTCATCCACAGCTCTGAAGACAGATTCACAGTTGTCATTCTGGTTGAGGTGACATGATCATCTCTTCACAAACCCGACCTGGTTAGGATTCAGTGTTTGTAGGTTGCCAATGTCTTTGTTTTAATTTCCATGATAATACATTCCATGGTCTTGCAGATCAGGCATGTCATACTGCTGGGGCTGTAGTTCCCAGGATCCAAGGTGGATCCCCCCTTGTGGACTGGGATAACTGTATCTGTGCACCACACAGTGGGCACGAAGCCTGAGGTGTGGCTATGATTAGACGTGGCACATAGGTGAGGTGCCAGTTCAGTTTGTAGCTCATGTAGTACACAGCCTGGGATGTTGACTGGTCCCATGACTGCTGTTGTCATAGTTTTGGAGAGTGTGGTATTTACCTATGTGGCCATTATTACCAGAATATGGAAATTTTTCCATGTTGAGATGGGCCCTTTGGGGGTTGGGAGGGGGGTGCAGTTGGCACTGAATCGATCTGCCAGAATATTGGCAATATCCCTGGGAGCAGTATATTTAATACCATCCTATTGTTGCTCAGAGCACTTCTTAGCATTGCCATTTAGATTCCTCACATAGCTATGGAACGTCTTGCAGTTATCTTTTACATCTTTGGCTATATTATGTTCGTAACTAGCTTTGTTGGATGTTATGAGGGATCTGTGCCTCTAACTGTAGCTGGTAAGGGAGTATTTTGCATCCTGGAAATTCCCCTGTTTTGGCAACACTTTCCTCCTTTTGTTGTACAGTATGTTTATGGCAGGGGCCCACCACATTCGCTTCCTTTTCTTGGTGGGGAGCGTCTTGGTTCTATATTGGATGGCACAATTCATGCACGAGTGGATGTGCTCATACAGTGCCTTCATGTATAATTCAGCAGTCGTCCTTTCAGTTCCCATCAGCATGGGTGTGATGACGTTAGTCAGGTCTGACATGTGTAACATGACATTGACTTTGGAGATGTGTGTTACGGAGATTTCCTTACTGGGGTGTGGGGGAGGGATGTTGATGTTAAGGGTGATTAGCTCATGGGCAGACCTGACCACCGATTTGGTGAACATAGGTGTGGAACATCGATTTCCCATGTTGGTAATAACCAGATCTAGGATATTTGAGCCCCTGGTGGGATTATGGGTTACTTGATCCAGGGCATTGGGAATTATGACTTCCAAGAACCGTTGGCCACACGTGTTGGTACAAAAGTGGTTTTCCCAGTTAATGTTAGGGTAGTGTAAGTCACCCAGTATTAGGGTGTTTGCTTGTATCGTAATATTTCACAGCATGTTTCAAAAGCTGTAGTGGGTATCATGGGGCATGGTGGGGGATGTGTAGCAAGCTATACAATTTGGAATGCAGTCTAACCTATTGTTAGTTGCACCAGGGGTATTTCAGACATATTCTGCTGGGCATGTAGCCTGGTGGTGTGAATATCCTTGGTGAATATGGACACTCCTCCACCTTTATTGTTTTGGTCCTGGTTTGGTGGCCAGCAGGTGGGGTGAGAGCTGTACCTGGTATTGCAGGGGTGCTCTCTGGAACCTTCGATCAGGTCTCTGTTACTGCACAGTTATCAATGTTCTCCATTTTTAGGTGTGCGTAGTGACTTGGAATGGCCAATAAAACATTGATCCCTACACACACACACACACACACACACACACACACACACACACACACACACACACACACACACACACACACACACACACACACACACACACACACACGTTTGCATTTGCCATGTCTGGGAATAGAACTCCTACCTAATTAGTATATCACACTACAGCATTCTGCAGTTATAGGACACACCACAGAGATTACTGGGCTACCTTTTCCCCAAAGATGTATTTCTAAGTGAATGACATCAACAGCCCAGCCAAAGTAGGGCATTTGAAACTGTAGTGGGTGCGACTGGCCTAAAAATTATTGATCCCTACACAGACAAACAAACACACACACACAAAGTTTCATAGTTGCCATGTCTGGAAATAGAACTCCTACCTAACTAGTATATCACACTACAGCATTACGCAGTTATAGGATGCGACACAGAGATTACTGGGCTACTCCTTCCCCAAAGGTGTATTTCAAAGTGAATGACATCAGCAGCCCTGCCAAAATAGGGCATTTGAAATTGTAGTGAGTGCGACTGGCCTAAAAAGCATTGATCCCTACACAGACAAACAAACAGTTTGACAGTTGCCATGTCTGGGAATAGAACTCCTACTTACATAGTATATCACACTACAGCATTACGCAGTTATAGGACATTCCAAAGAGATTACTGGGTTACTACTTCCCCAAAGGTGTATTCCAAGGTGGTGACATCAACAGGCTTGTCATAGTAGGGCAATGGGGAGTGCAGTGTGTGTGCATGGGCCATAACCCATTCATCTAGAGGCAGACACCCAACACTCAAGCACACACAGGTTTATATTCCACGGGTAAGTGTATACAACTGCTAGATGACTACTGACTTGCACAGTCATGTTACACACTTAGCACAAGCACCACAGACACTATAGTGCTGAGGAATACCACAGGCAAATGTCTACTGTGATTGACATTTGCACTTCATGTGGTTTTAGCCAATTGGATGTGTGGTGGGTGGGACAGGCCTCATGATGGGAGGCTCTTTGTCACTGTCACTCTCTTACACACATCTATGTATGTGTATTTTTGACCTATTATAGTGTGTTGTCCTTGGATATATGTGTGTATTTCTATATAATGTGTGTGCAAAGCATGACTGGTGTGTACTAAGGAGTGTATGCACTAACATCTAAAACTGTCAGATATGTCTCAAGTATGGCTCAAGGACAGAACCCACATGGTTAGAATTGCTGGAGCCATGTCAGACTCCAAACCAGTTACAAGTGGCATCCCACAAGGCTCAGTCCTGGGACCTCTCTTGTTCGGTATATATTTCTCGGAGGTACAGGCCAACACGGAAGGACTGTGGCTGATCAAGTTCGCAGATGACTGCAAACTGGGCACCATAATCGACTCTCCAGCCAACACAAGCATCCTCCAAAAGGGCCTCATAGAAACAGACAACTGGTGCCAGAGCCATGGCCTCAAGCTAAATGCCAAAAAGTGTTTAGTCATCCCCTTTGGCAAAAACAAAGTGCCCACAAATTACCGCATAGGTGGTAATCCATTAAGTACAGAAGAAGTAATTAGGGACCTGGGGACCCAAGTTAATAGCAATCTCTCATTTGACAACCACGTGGCCAAAGTGGTTAGAAAAACATTTTATATAGCCCACCTATTCATGAAGGGATTCACATCTAGATCAGGGGAGGTCATCGTGCCTCTTTACTCATCCCTCATCAGGCCCATAATTGAGTACAATGCCCCTTTTGGGATGTACCTTACCAGACACCTGTAGCAACTGGAAAGACCCCAAATGTACCTCACCAAGAGGATCAAAGGGCTCAAACAGATGCCATATGCTGCCCGGTTAAAGAAACTCCAGCTCTACTCAGTGGCATACCGCCTGTTGAGAGGCGATCTGTGCCTGACGTATAAAGCCATGTCCAACCCGGAATTAATGGACATGCTGCACCTCAGAAAATCCAAATCCCATCGAGCTACGTGCTTGAGAGACTTGAACCTCAGCACTGAAATAAATAGGACATGCTGGAGGGACAGATTCATAACCCAGAGGCTCCCTTCACTCTGAAAAAAAATCCCAGTCCAGGTTAGGCAGAGTCCCTCATTGACTGTCTTCAAGAGAAATCTTGATGAGTGGATGGGAGATCGTAGGTTTACCCCGGGTATCACTTCTGTGTCACTGTTAGACAGAGGCACAGTATACTAACCTCGAAAAAGGGCATAGCAAAATTAATTTAAAATGGGTGGCGAAAGCCAAACACACTCTGGCTAGGCTTATAAATGCTCGAGGGCAGATAGCCTAGTATGAACCTATGAACCTATGTATGGTCCACTGTTGTTGCAAGACATGGTCTTCATAAGTGTAGGAGCATGCCCAGTATGACCTTCTGTATTGAATGTGTGAATCCACTCCAGGTAGATTGTACTCCAGTGCAGACTTTTCTGTTCTACACCTATAGCTAGAAAACTATTTCTGCAGGATATCTGTAGATTGGTTGACAATATGGGGTCAAAATGGGCAAAGGATAGTGGGTTACTGTAGGGTAATTGTGTCTGTGCTGCTTCTGCTACATGGTCCTGGTGTTAGCAGAGATATTCAGACATATGTACTGTTTTACACTGTGATGTTTTATGTCATCAAGTACTGTTAAGTATACATATTTGCTTGCAGTGATGTCTTGGGGAACACAGGGTAAATGCAGCTGTGTCCAGTATTGTGGTCATCAGCCTACATATTCTTGCACAATTATGCCAATCTGGAGGGGAAGCTGCAAACACTTGCTGCTGGGTCTGTGTAAATAGTTCACCACTATGGTACAGTGTTGGCAGAGGATACCATGCTTGTACATCCATCGGGTCTATATCAGAACATCGAAGTATTAAAACTTTGAATGTTCTGATATTGAACACTATTTAGCGAATGCTAAGAATAGCGAAGCTGCAGAACAGCGAATTCTTTCCTCGGGAAAGAATTCGGTTGGCTGTTTCTGTGGCTTCGCTATTCAAGCACTGTGGTGGAAAGTTATGGGTTGGGTTCAGGTAAGTGTGCGATTGTTTATATGTTAGGGTTAGGGGTGGGTTAAGTGAGTTAGGGTTAGGCGTGTGTGCGATAGTGACAGACTTTAGGGTTAGGGACAGTTTAAGTGAGTTAGGGTTAGGGCGCGGGTTAGTTGAGTGTGCGATAGTGACGGACCTTAGGGTTAGGGTTTGGGTTAAGGTAAGTGGGTAGATAGTAGTGTATGTTTAGTTTAGTGTAGCGTTAGATGTAGGAATTTAAGTGTATGTGTGTGGTTGTTGTTTGTTTGACGTGCTTGTATTGTATGTGATTCGAGCAGCAAATTTTTTCCATGGGAAAAAATTGTTGTTCTGAATGTTCAATATTTTCATGTTTAGATGTTTTGGGGCCGATGAAATAGCATTCACTATTTTCATCTTTCGATAACGTGATATAAACGCCATCCATCGATGTGATTGTTTGGCCATATCCTACTGTGGCCATACCTCACAGCTGTACAGATTCACACAGGTTACCCAGAGGCAGGGTTCATAATTCTGGACATTACCCCTTCACATTGTGGTTTACGAGCAGGTTTGTAGCTACCCATCCTTGTGTTTGAAGCCAGAGATAGTATGTGCACACTGCTGAGTTTCAGACTTTATACACTCCATGCCGCCCATGCTCCCACCCCCCCTCTATTATTCTATCCTCTTCCATGCATTATGCGAACATTATCTGATAATTTGTGAACAACCAAGATACCAGCAAATGAAAAATAGGAAAAACAACTCTAGCAAATCCACAAATCCACAAATGAAGAACAATGAAAACAAATTTATTCCTTTATTTATTATAAGGAATAAATTTGTTTTCATTGTTCTTCATTTGTGGATTTGTGGATTTGCTAGAGTTGTTTTTCCTATTATCTGATCATTTCCCTATAGTTATCACCTTATCACAGCAGTAATTTGGTGTTGGTCCACAGTTCATGCAGTAGGACATGGTGGACATGATACTGGGATTTGTCCAAATGGCCTTGCATTTGGGTTCTGTGGACTGTGTTATGTTGTTATTTGGGAGTCCATGACATAGCATACATTGGCAGTACGGGTGAGACACAGGCCTTTGGCAGAGGACTGTAGGCCATTTGGTAGTGATGCAGGCCAGCTGTAGCAGGCCATTGCATTCTGTCACTCCTACAGTCCCAGACTGTAATACACTATATTCCCCTGGGGTGGCAGGGTAGGTGTGCAAGGTGTTCATGCCAATACTTTCTGTCATTATTGATCCAGTGGTGTGGAAGCTGGCAGGGTGCTGCTTACAGCTAGGGACACACCTGCATGGGACACCTGTTCTACATGCTGCATTCTTTAGCTATTGTCATACAAAGGTGGGGGTCATATCGTACTCATTCCCAACAGCAGGGATAAGACCGGAGAGGTACCTGTGGGTGGTGGTGGGGTGAGCTGGGTGTATGTGTACTACGGACACTACTTGCATCTGACTCACAGATATGCATGGGACATTTCACTTTTGATGGCTTGTGTAGGGACATCAGCTGTTTCTCAATACTTCATTCCTATGACCTTTGTGATCTGCCAGTGTTTGGCCAGATGACATTGGTATTCCCTACTACAAGCCCAAATAATGTGCTGCAAACCTGTATGTACAATTCCAAGGGTGTGTTCATTTGACAGTCACATATTATACACTGTCTGTCTGGGGTACTTCAACCTGTGTACTGCTTGTATGTCTGGGCCCACATACCATGCCATTTCAATCTTTCAGATGGTGACACATATTACTTCCAAACATTTACTATGACTTACTGCTGGAATGTGTTTTGCTGGGAAGCATTGTGTTTGGCACTGCAGTTGTGAGAACGTGGCCCTGTCATCGGCAGTACTGTGCAATGGCCACCAGGACAAACCTCACCATGCATACATACTGACCACTCTCGCACAATATATGACACACACCAGCCTAACACACACAGCCCTGTATATTGTACACATGCTGCAATCTATCCTGCTACCTTGGCCAGCTCAGGTAATATGTGCTCCACTGTTATTATACCTACACATACACATACATGTTACTACATTTCTACATAGGATTGGGGGGCACACCTGACTGTTGCTACATTTCTACATAGGATTAGGGGGGGCACACCTGACTGTTACTACATTTCTACATAGAATTGGGGGGGCACACCTGACTGTTACTACATTTCTACATAGGACTGGAGGGGGGGGCACACCTGACTGTTACTACATTTCTACATAGGATTGGGGGGGTACACCTGACTGTTACATTTCTACATAGGATTGGGGGGGCGGCACCTGGCTGTTACTACATTTCTACATAGGAATGTGGGGGCACACCTGACACTTGTACACATTTGATATGACTTTACTGGTATTTCAAGTACTCCATTTCATTCTGTATTCTAACCTATCATGCTGACTAGAGGCATATCATACAGGTCTTAGGTTTGATTGACCTACATTTCAGTTTCTGAATTCTTACCCTTCAGAACTAACATCCCACTGCCTGACATGTTGTAGTCTGTCTTTGTAGATCTCGGGAGTGTTCTTCATAGCCATCAATAAGAGGCCTTAGCACAGCCTTTGTTTGTGTTTGTCTACACCTGTCCTGCTGGCTGAGACTGTTGTTGGGTATGTGAGCCTCCCTGACTAACATATGTGTGTCCTATGGACACATATGTGGCCCAGCACATTTCCTGCAGTGAGTTTTGTCACCTTGTCTAGTACTGGCTGCTGTGGTGACACCACTATTTGTTACAGATCTCATGCTGCCACTATAGGTGTCTACTATCTGCTGGCATCCCATTCAGCTACCCAATTCCCTTGCATGCTCACATCCATACCATAGATACAAGTAACAACACATACTACTCCATTCGGCAATTCGTAGGAAGAGTGACTTACCTTGTAGCTGTGCCAGTATTGAGAATGGTGCTGGAGGGCTGACTATGTCGGATGCACATAGTACACTCCCTATACATGGTTAAGCACAGGTAGTTTCATGTTTGTCATCCCTTTTACTGTATGTGCAAGTCAGAGAAAGGTGTCATTCCCTGAGTCCCTACCATGTCACTGTAAGTGCTATGCGTTGCTCTTTGCCAAGACCTGGGCATACTGGGCACACCTCCTTCTGCCTACTGAGGCAGGCTCAGGTTGTTCCTCCTCTGAGTCACTATGTGCCTATACAGGCCTTGACAATGGTGGGGGGCTGTGTGGCCCTGCCCCGTGCTGTTCCTGCTGCAGCTGTTTTCACAGGATCATATTATGTAACATGGCACATATGATGACAATTTGGGTACATGTAGCTGGTGAGTACAGCAAGGCTCCACCAGATGTGTCCAGGAACCGGAACCGTGACTTGAGCATCCCAAACACACACTCTGTTATGATTCTGGTCTGTGCATGTGCCTCATTACGGAGTTCTTGTTCGGGTGTGTGTGCATTTCTGATGGGTGTTATCAGCCATGGCTGCAATGCATAACCAGCATCCCCCACTAGGTGACCGTAAGGGATGTCCCCATTGGCAAATCTCTGGTACAGCTGCATCAGATGCCAGATGTGGGAGTTGTGATAGCTTCCAGGGCAGCCAGCACACACATTCATTATACTGCCCTGGGCATCGCACATGACCTGGCAGTTGATGAAGGGGAAGCCCTTGTGGTTGATGTAGACCCTACCCCGCTCACCGGGTGGTGCTTTGATGCATATGTGTGTGCTGTCTATAGCACCCACTACCTCAGGGTATTCTGCTATTTGGTAGAAGCAATGCATATTTCTGGCCAACACCTCACAAGTGTTGTGGAAATATAAGTGATCACAGGCATGTGCTGACATGGCATCCAAGAACTGGTGAAGTACCCTGGATGCTGATGCCTGTGAGATCCCCATGATATCCCCAGTTGGCTTTTGGAAGGTACCTGTGACTAGTATTCTTAGGCCTACACATACCTTGGTATCCACTGGGAAGGGTTCCCCTCTGTTGCTTCTGTGTGTGAGGTGTGGCCAGCACAGCTCAACAATTTGCTGTAGGAGGTCCCTGTCCACCCTATAGCTCTCCACTATCTCCAGCTCATGTAGCCCCTGGTAGGTTACCCTGGGTCTGTACACTCTTCTCCTTCTCCTCACTATGGGTTGGTTGACAGAATTCTCATCCTCACCACCCTCAGCCTCTTTCACATGTTGATTTATGATAGCTGCAGCAACCCCTATCATTGTGTTGCTTTGGTTTGGTAAAATTTCCCCACTTGTGTACATCGGTGGTGTAGAGTTTGTGGAAAAAAACAGAGGAAAAGGTGTTTGCATAGTTTATAGTGGTTTGCTGGGCTGAGCTGGTCTACTGCCTGTGTATTTGGCTGATTCTGATACATTTCACCTGCCAGCTATGCTAGTTCACCTTGATTACCTTCCTACTGCTGTTTTTCCTTCCCATTGCCTTCTTGTTTAAGCCCAGGAGCTCGCCACACAAACACAGTGCTCAGATGTATACGGAGCTGCTATTTCCTGGTTTACTTTTTCCTTTTCCCCTTAAAACCCGGTGTGCAGCACACACACCCACTTAGGCAATGTAAAGAGTGCTATGCAGCCTCAAACACACCCTCTTGCTTAGCTTTGCTAAGCTCAGGGCAAACCTGAGCCACAGGGCTCCAATAAGCTTACAGTATGCCTGACACCCCTCTATGATGTCAGCTAGCTCTTAGGCTTGCACCATGGTCTTCCTGCACTGTCAAGGTTGGGTGCAGGCTAGCCATGAGGGAGAATCTGGGATTCAGTATCATTCCCCTCATTTGCATAGGATTGCCTGCTAATACCCAGTTACAAGTTCCACACTGAGCCTTCCCCCTTAGCAACCACTATTCACTGGCCATGTTGCCTTCTGCCTGCCATTGAGTATAATGGCAAAATTGTGATTTTGGATACAATGCTTATTTTAGTTTTTTTTTAATTTTTGGCTTGATCTCATTGGCACGCCTCTGCCCTATGCTTAAACATCCAAAATTGGCTGAAAAAATATAAAAGTTTTTTTTTTTTTTTGCAACTGTTTTCCATGCCAATTGTCATATATTTGGCCATTGGCATGCTTTCAACATAATGTGCACCCTTTATTTGGAATTCCGTTTTGTAGTTTGCAGAAATATACTCGGTTACTAACCAAGTTCATTTCTGCAGACTACACTAGTCCTGTATGGCTGGCCGCCTGCCAGCTTCATAGATTGCAAATTCACCTCATTTGCATGGTTTTCACCTGCAAATGGGGTAATGTGCATACAGGATCTGTGTCCATGTAGGAATAGTGCAGGAGCACTCATGCACGTCCGGGGAGCTTATTCCTGGAGCTCACGGTGGCCATATTGCCTCAGGCAGCTCCTGCACTATTCCTGCATGCCATGCAGAGCTTGCTGAATCTGGGGGCACGTTATTTAAAATTATATTTACATTGTTTTATATTTTTTTTAAATCGAGTGGACAAGCATTAATAAAATTGGGAGTGTGCTATACTGGAACCCTGCCACACCTGTAATGTGAGCATTAACTTATGCCAGTTGCCACAGAGAAGGTTGGGGCTATGAGTGTATTTTTTACAGCCATTACTGTGAAGAGTGTTCATTGCAACTCAGATCTTGTATGTCAGACCTGCTCATTAGTTTTACATATACATTAAAGAGATGAGGGTTTAACCATGTATGTGTGTGACATGAAAGTTTGGAAAATAAATGTGTAAATGTAGAACCATAATTGTGCTGATACCCAAAGTTAAATGTAATATATCTCTGATATCCTGTATATGCTCAATGCATCTGCTCTAGATAGTTATTTCTATGTGTATTTTTCTACTGTTAGTTTTTATATAAAGTAAAGTGGAACATCAGTAAGAAAAGTTTGGCTTTTGTTGGATTAGAACCCTGGCTCAGCTGTACTATAACCTTTAACTTACAACTGCTGCCATAGGCACAACTGGGCAGCACCTATATATTTTCACATTCATTACTATTCATGTATGCTGACTGCTGTGCAATGCCGCTTAGTGTGTTTGCACGATGGCAAACCACGCATCATACAATGCATCAGTTTTGAAATTGTCTACTGTCTGCTTCCTGTCTGCAGGTATTCTGGACCTGCAGGTGTTGTGGGAGCTTGCTGATTGTCATGTAATGCCACTTAGCAGGTTAAATCAATGGTAAGTAAAAGATGCAACCATGTATCCATTTTGAAATTGACTACTGTCTGCTTCCTGTCTGCAGGTGTTCTGGACCTGCAGGTGTTGCTGATTGTCATGCTACACCAATTAGTGGGTTTGCGGGATGGAAAGCAAAAGAGGTAACAATGTATCATTTTTGAAATTAACAATGTCTGCTTCTTATCTGGACCATTAAACCATGTTTGCATGAAGGTATGTGATGGATGTAGGACTTGAACCATGATGTACAGATAGTATATATTGAGTAGTTTATTGTGTTTGTCAGGAGTGCTACACACACTTGCTTCACATGTTTAATTTTTGCAGTCTTTATCATAGAAGTTAGTTACATTAAATTTAAATTATTTATCCATTTCACCATGATTGCAATAAGCCATGTGCCATTAAAATATTAATATTAAAAAAAAAACAACATCACAAAATATATTTTAGTACATATTACAGAATTTTATACAGTTCTGGATATGAACCTACAAAATACAGTAAGGGTGTCTTATACTTCTTTGCCACAGAAACAACTTTGCTGCAGGAATGCAAGTCATTGTGCATACAAGCAAGTCCCACTTCATCCCCAATAGATATATAACCTTGTACACTGTCGCTTGTTTGTACATGTTAATTATATATTTAGTGCGATGACTGATCACACAACCATTTATGAGTATTGCTTGCAGCACTGCAACTCTGCCTCCTCTTTGTATTGTGTTCATTCTTCTCTTATCTGTGCTGTTATCTCAGACATGCAGTCTGTATGGCATTTTATATCATTGTCCTTAAAATGTTTGAGAATATTACATGTCAATAATATGCAGTTTTCAACAAAGGCATTGGAGTCTGGCTATTAGTGAACAAAAACTGAGAAATGTGTGCACTCACATTTAAACGCTTGATACAAATTACTTCTAGACTTTGTAAGTGTAACCTGGGTGGCACATTCACTGCAAGTAAGGTAGTCTGAATTGCTGTTGTGTTTTCCTTCTCCCTACCAGTAATCATTCACAGTTACAATCCATTAGCAACTAACACTGAAGTATTCTCTACACTATGTTTACACCCGCTAAATGAAGTCAGAACTCCTCATTTGCATCTTCACCCTGCTCACAGGCCTGAATCTGCCCTATAAAAAGGTAACCATGTAGCTAGGGAACTTGAAGGTAGGGGAGAGTTAAGTATGTGGACAGCACAGAAGAAGATTGCTATTAATTTGGATTTATCTTCACAAAAGACTTCTGATCTTGCTAAGATATCATTAAATATTTCAGTTACATACTAGATTTGTTCACATGTTACAAGGAAAATATTTTATATACATGCATTAGAAAATGGAACTTTTATCTGTATGCACTTCTTAGAAGTTCACTGTTGGCACAGGCATTTTTGTCAGGGCATTTGACTTTCTCAGATACATCGCATTATTAACTTTCATCATGTGTTATTATTACAGCTAGCTATCTTACACTCTTCTATAATGTCCAATATTGTCAATAATACAGGGGTATTAGGCTTCTAAGATGGCTGATAGCCACCTCTATGGGAGTGCTGGGTATAGGGAGAGGTGGCTGGAATCATATAAAAAAAATTTCTGTTGTAAATGTGTATACATTTTGTGAGAATTATTTGGAAAACACTTATAACATCTAACTAATGTGTTATTCCTTGGTTGGTACAAACTGTCATTTGCCTGTTGTTTTTGGGGTGGGCAAGCCAAGTTCCATTTGTATGTTGCCACAACAAAAACATTTTTAAAGAGATTAGCTCTTGTTATTCCTTGTTTTGGATCAAACCTTGGTTTGTGTGTGATTGCGATATGTTACAACCACATAATATATTTTAATACCTGAACTGTGTTTCTCCAGTGGGTAATATTGAAAATATTATACATGTATATATTTAAGCAGGAATGTATTTATTTATTTATTTGTGTAGTATCCTTCTTTTTTGTTTTGTGTCACCTAGGATTAAGGCACCCAAGCATCCCAATCCCGGTAACCCCCTTTCAGTGACTCTGAAAATTATGTTTTTGTCCAAGCATTTAGGTGACATGGTGCCTTTCTGCTTGACAGAGGACGTGGGGATATGTCTGACAGAATGCAGATTTGGAACCAGACAGTGAATAATATCAATGCAGTAGGAAAGCAGCAGGATTTATGATCAGGTGCATCATAGGGCCACTGATATGATTTTATCACCCTAGAGAAGAGTAGCTGCAGTTGCCTGTGAATAGCTGGCTACAGGGGGTCTGCTACAGGGCCACAACTGACACCAAATGAAGACTTCTTGTCCACTGTCAGAGATCCAGAGAGCTCAGTGGAAATTGCATAACAGCATGTGATTCATGTTGGTGCTGATGTTTCTGGGAGTACAAATATGTCCCAGGATGAGCTTCCAGCTAAGCTTACATATGTTAATTTATAACATTTTATTGTATAGAAAAATACCGTAAGCAATAGTTCATTGTTGTTTTAATTTGTAATTTTTGTGTGGTTGAACCTATTGATAAACTAATACAGTTAACAACACATTTTTGTTCATTCAACATGGGTTTTAAATGGACGTGTCAGCCAAGTTTCAGTTAAAAGTATTGTTAATGGACGTATAAAGGCAACAATTTGGTCCCCTGTATTATTGGAATTGTGATGATTGTGTCCTTACCTTTTACTTAAGTTCTTCCAGGACCATTCTCCCTAGCATCATCTGCACACGGTAAGCCAAGCATTTTGATTTGAGTATTGATGACCATTTTGTCAGAAATATGCATTTATCTGTATGTGTGAGGTGGGTGTCATGAGTGTGCGTACCATCTGTGATAGTGGCACCAGTGTAAGTTTGTTAACATATATTAAATCATAGTGTAGGTATTAATTTCTTTCATGCGTTTTTTGTTTATTATCACAGGTAATGCTGTCAGCGGAGGTGTAGGACTCTTACCACCTGATATCAGAATATTGGCAGACTCTGATAATGATGGTTGCCAAACAGAGGCATGATTGTGGGCGCAGAGATTGAATCTGACACTGAGGTTGACATTCAGCCTGTGTTTCTATCAGACACAGCCAAAAGTTCTACACATACCTATTCTAGTGAGCCCTCAGATATTGGACAGGTGTAGGGTGACACATTTGATCAGGTAGAGTGGTTACTATGGCTTCAGTGCCAGATGACTCTAACCCCAGCCAAAGTGTAGGCGAGGTGCCACACAGGAGAGTTGTTAGGGGTGCTCATAGGAGGCTTGCTGTCCGCCCTCCACCTGATCCTGGTGTGCCTTTACATGCTACTCAATGTATGTTTGGGGCCAACATGGAGGTGCAGGCACATTCCAATAGGGTCTCTGAGGAAATACTTACATTTGTAGATGTAGCGCAGGCTGACATGCATGACTGCCTCTGCCATGTTCCCAGGTTAATGGATTGGATGAATAACATGATGGAATAGGCAGTGTCTGTGATGGAAAATGTGCTGGGAGGAGGAGAACATCCATGTGGATGTAGGTAAGCATCATTATCTGATGTTAGCCAACATGGCCATGCCTGATCATACTCCCGTAGTGGCACTACTTCCACTGCTCCATTCGTGATTGTGGTGTCCACACCCAGACATAGTAGGCCATGCTGTCATGGTCCTGGGAATAATCATAAGGAGATCTCATCCACCAAACATCAGTCATTTCAGGTAGCATCAGTGTAACAAGCAAATTAGATCACTTGTGAAAACCTCCAAAGCCAATTATGAGTTGAAACTAGCCTCCAAAACAAAGGGAAACCACAAGTCCTTCTTCAGTTACAGTAGGAACCTCCATGGCAAAGCCCAAGTTTGTTCCAAACTAGTACTTAATGGTACCACTTACACTGATCCTGCTGACTTAGCCAACCTGCTGGCTGATAGGTTAAATGCAAACTTCACCCCCTTATCACCCCCCCCAAAGGCCCAGTCAACATCCCCAATACTTGTCCCACACCTCACATCTCAGTAGATCAAGTGTAAAAGGCCCTATCCAAGGCAAAGAATACAGCTTCCATGGGACCTGATAGTATCCCAGGCTGCATTCTGCACCATCTCCAGCAAAAACTAGCTTTGCCATTGAGCACCCTATTCAATCACAGCCTAACTACAGGCTTCGTTCCAGCAGAGTAGAGAACTGCCCATGTCATTCCTTTGCACAAAGGTGGTGCCACTACTGACCCAGGAAAGTATCGCCCCATCAGCTTGACTAGTTTGATCTGTAAAGTCATGGAGTGTATTATTATAGATCTGATAAACAATGACATAAGCAATCTCCAAGCACTTGACCCTATGCAATTCAGATTTGTCAGAGGCAGATTTTGCCTATTGAACGTAGTTGACTTCTTTGAGACTGTCACCAAGGCCCTGGATGAGGAAAAGTCAGTACATACAGCTTAATTTGACCTGTCCAAGTCCTTTGACACAATCCCCAACTCAGCCATCATCGAAAAGCTGAAAAGCTAACGCAACTTGGTGTTAATCCCTATCTAGTCAGATAGGTGGCCATCTGGTTCACAGATAGGACCCACAAGGTCAAAATAGGTGCTACTACCTCTGACAGCAGACCTGTCACTAGTGGTGTTCCCCAGGGATCTGTCATGGGACCCCTACTGTTTGGAATATACTTCTCAGAGTTCCAGGAAAAGATAAAGGGCATGTGGCTGACCAAGTTTGTACATGACTGTAACTTGGGTGCTGTCACTGACTCCCCAGTTGATGTTAACATACTACAAGAGGGTCTCACAGCTACAAATAACTGGTGCCAAAGTCATGGCCTTAAGTTAAATGCAAAAAAATGTATTATCGGACCATTCGGCAAAAACATGGCCCCTACTGATTACCACATCAACGGCAACTCCCTAAGCACACAAACTGTGGTCAGAGACCTGGGTACTCAGGTTGACAGCAATCTCACATTCGACCATCATGTAGTGACAGTGGTCAGAAAAGCCTTTTACTTGGTTCATCTCATAAGTAAAGGGATTGCATCCAGAAAAAAGGAGGTTATTACCTCTCTGTACTCCTCCCTTATTAGACCTATAATTGAGTATAATGCCCCGTTTGGTATGTACCTCTCCAAACACCTGCACCAACTGGAAAGGCCACAGAAACACCTCACAAAGAGAATCCATGGCCTCCAACGCCTACAGGCTTAAATCACTATCAGTCTACTCTGTATCATACAGATTGCTCAGAGGTGATTTGTGTCTCACCTACAAGGCAATATCGGACCCTGCCCTACTAGAGTTCTCCATATCTGTAAGTCTAACTCCTCGCGCATTACCAGTTTGATAGGCCTAAATCTAATATGCGACATCAACGAAACCTGCTGGAGAGACAGGTTTGTCTCCCAGAGCCTGCCCCATCTCTGGAATAAACTTCCCATACATGTCAAGCAGAGTACTTCACTGACCCTCTTCAAACGCAACCTTGATGAGTGGATGAGAAACCATAAATTTGTCCCAGGGGTTCCACCTTTGTCCCTCATTGACAGGGGCAACAGGTGCTAACTGAGGTTTCTTTTTTGGGGATAAACTCTTGGCTAGGCTTGTAAGGGCCCCAGGGCCATTAACCTAGTAACCTCCTATGATCCTATGATCTGACCATGGGCATGGACATGCCAGTGAAACTGCTGACAGAGCCAGTTCTGGCGGTCAGTCACTACAATGAACTGTTACCTCTACCTTGCATGGCTCACACCTGTCTGACATACCAGGGTGTAGAGTTAGCATAGAGCTTGGCTGTGTTCTTGCAGACACTCACACACAAGTTTCCCCTTGACTGCCCATACAGACAACACACACATAACAGTTACATGGGTTAGTCATGAGACTTACAGCTCATTCTGTCTCACTGGCCATTTGATACTTTATCCAAATGTCTGTCTGTCTTTCTTACTGACATGCACTCACTGCCTTTTGTGTCAGCTTTGGCCTCCTGCCCCCCCCCCCCCAACACCCTGTGCAAATGATGATAACTGTGCCATAGCCCTTGATTTTCTCTCTTTTGGATTCAGGGATATATATATCTTTTGGTCTGATGCCCATGGTGCATAGCTGATTGAGTGCTCAGTATTTATGTGTTTGCGATGCTCTTTTACAGCTTTCTTACAGGTTTTTGTAATGAATGCATAACTCTCAATTTCTTAAACCAACACAGCTAGACAAAGCCAAAAATAAAAGTGGAGCAAAGAGCCAAAAATAGGAACATTTTTTAAATTTTTTAGTCTTACAAACTTAGGAAGTTGATAGAATGACAAGTTTTGCATTACTGTGAATTTTCTGAGAGATATGAAGTCTGAAACTGAGATGTCTGTCATTATTTTCTAACTTCAGTCTTTGATGATTTGCAAGAACAAAACCATAACTGATGTAACAAGATGGTCAACTCACCGTCCCAGCTAAGTTTAGAAAAGTAGCATGCAGGCTTACTCGAATAAGGCAAAGATGGTATTAATCCAAAAATATTTTAATGAAGACGAACCACAATATTGGAAACTGAAATCCACATATTCAACTGTTAAGCGCTTTTATCCACTTATCGCAGACTTCCTTAGAACAGCTGAGTAACTCTCAATACATTCCTTTTAAAATCTTTTTGGCGCCATTCTACAGGCAAAATTTAAAGTGCCAGTGCTTACTTTAATTTATACATAATTTTAAAAACATGATTTATAAAAACTACCAAAACTTTGGTGTGTCTTAAAACTTACTTTATCCTAAAACAATAATTAAAATACAAACTTTTCAAAAACACTAAATTATGAACAAACAATAACATACTTCGTACCCCATTAATATATCTAACCTAAACCCACGTAATTTAATAGTAAAATATTACAACTAATAATAAAACAAATCAAGCCAACAATAGAAAGGGTTTGATAGAAACAAAATCATTTATACCTGGTTCCTTTGTGGCATCAGTCAACACCTGCCAAATGCTTTCTTTTTTACTTAAAATTGCCTTAAAATTGCCCCCTCTGTTTGATGTAAAAATTTGATCTATTATGGCAAAACTGAAACTATGATGTTCCCCTTTCTTCTCTATATGTCTATATAAAGCATTCTTGGTGTCATGTACCCTGATTCTGTAAACAAGATCATAAATTATTTTCTTAAATAATCTCTCAGTTTTGCCAATATAGTAAGCAGGGCATGATGTACAACTAGCTAAATAAATAATATTCTTACTGTTACAATTCCCCCTTCTAAATTTAATGTAGGTCCTGTTTACATTCTGTAGTTTTATTCCATCTCTCTCATTAATCAAATGACATTGATTACATGACCCACATTTGGTAGTTGCTTTATTACTATTATAACTATCTCTTTCTATACACCCTAATTGTAATAACCTTTTGATGTTTAAGCCCATCTTGAACACAAAACTGGGTTTATCCCTCTAATATTTATTTGATATCATCAGCTACTGTTAAATTCTTCCAGTATTTAAATACAATATTCATAATTTCGTTCACATACGGAGAATAGGTTAATAAACACACTCTATTAATTGGAACATTTTCTAATTTTCCTTTATTCAGAATACTAATGTCTTGTCCTATTCCTAATATAGGACGATATTTATTGCCCCATTCCTTAATTACAAATTGTGAAACGTCCTTCAACAGACCTTCCGGGTAGCCTCTATTAATAAACATAGATGTTATAAATTCTAGTTCCCTTGTCATAACTTCATGATTGGATGACATCCTGGCTGCTCTTATGCATTGACCCTTGAAGATGTTTTTTAATGATTTTATTTCTATCAAACCCTTTCTATTGTTCGCTTGATTTGTTTTATTATTAGTTGTAATATTTTACAATTAAATTACATGTGTTTAGGTTAGATATATTAATGGGGTATGAAGTATGTTATTGTTTGTTCAAAATTTAGTGTTTTTGAAAAGTTTGTATTTTAATTATTGTTTTAGGATAAAGTAAGTTTTAAGACACACCAATGTTTTGGTTGTTTTTATAAATCATGTTTTTAAAATTATGTATAAATTAAAGTAAGCACTGGCACTTTAAATTTCGCCTGTAGAATGGCGCCAAAAAGATTTTAAAAGGAATGTACTGAGAGTTAATCAGCTGTTCTGAGGAAGTCTGCGATAAGCAGATGAAAGAGCTTAACAGTTGAATATGTGGATTTCAGTTTCCAATATTGTGGTTCATCTTCAATAAAATATTTTTGGATTAATACCATCTTTGCCTTATTCGAGTAAGCCTGCACGCTACTTTTCTAAACTTAGCTGGGACGGTGAGTTGACTGTCTTACTACATCAGTTCTGGTGTTGCTGTTTGCTTCTGATTTTTTATGGTGTTGAAGAACAAAACCATGAAGCCAAAATCTGGACATTCTCTGAAAATCTGTACATTTGAGAGGTATGTGTGTAAATCTTTGGTGCATGAGGCCTATTAGTTGATAGAGAACACATGTATTGACATACGTCAGGTCAGTGCTGTCACATATTGATGTCACCACTGTAAAAATCACCCACCTTATACTTACTTACATTAGCAAGTAACAGTATGCAAGAATATGCCATTCATTTTCATTTTTGTTCTTAGCCATTTATTTTCCTAATCCAGGTTCAAGACGTACCTTGGAAGTCCGGCAGTTGCAAGAGTTTTAATCTGGGGTTCAGTCTGTCTGTCTGATGCTAGCAGTATACAGTCATAACATGGGTAAGTAAAGGTTGTGAGCATTGCCTGGTATCAATGTTATGGTATATATATGCATATGATGAAGGTTTTAGCTTTTTAGGTGGGGAGCATGTATGCCATCAGTTGCCTCTTGGCCAGTGCGAAGGCATATTGTGCACACCTATTTCTTCCCAGCTCACAGCGGCTGGTGGTTCCCCCCTGACTCTTCATCTGCATGTGGCCTTGCTAGTAGTGGTGGGATGTATTGTCCTTCCCATTGGTGTTCCTGCTGAAGCTGTTTTCTCAGGATAATATTGTGAAGGATGGCACAGACGGTAAAAAATTCAGCACATTTACTAGGATTGTACTTTAGGACTCACCCAGATGTATCTAATCACTGGAACTGTGACTTCAGCAGCCCAAACACATGCTCTATGATATTTCTTTTTTGAGCATATACCTCATTAGAGCATTCTTCAGTTGGTGTGTGTGCATTTCTGATGGGTGTTATCAGCCACGGTTTGAGTGCATAACCTGCATTCCCCAGTAAATGACCCTGTGGGATATGCCCCATAAAAAATCTGATACAATTGAGAGTTGTGCCAGATATGTGAGTTGTGGTAGCTGCCTGGGTTGCCAGCACACACATTTGCCATGATTCCCTTAGCATTACACATGACCTGGCAGTTAATGCAGTGGAAGCCCTTTCTGTTTATGTACATCCTTCTCTGCTCCCTGAATGGTATTTTCATTTCGATGTGCATGCGGTCTATGGCACCCAAGACTTCAGGGTAGTGTGCTACATGATAGAGCTCCTGTACTGCTGTGGCTCTGTCCTTAAGTATACAGGGAAAATGCATGTAGTCACTAGCATGTTGCAGCATAAAATTCAGGAATTGATGTAGGATCCTGGATGCTGATGTCTGTGACACCCCAGCATGTGCCTTGTTGGTCTCTGAAAGGTTACTGCAGCTAATATTCTAAGTGCTACACATACCTTAGTATCCAATGGTATTGGTTCTCCTTGGTTTGTGCTTGCTCTCAGTTGAGGATGACAGAGGCTGTAGAGTTCCTATAGTGTGTCTTTATCCACCTTGTACTGCTCTACAATTTTCACCTCATGCAGACCATGAAATGTTAAACGGGGTCTAAACACCTTTCTCCATCTTGACCGAGGTCTATTAGCAGCAGCAGCAGCAGCAGCATAGACTTGGACCTGTTACACATACACATGAATAAGAGCAACCACAGCCCCTAACATTCTCTCTGTGTAGACTACTTTCTGCAGTTGTATTCTAATAGGTTTTGGAGTTCACAGGCAAAACCTGCACTAAGGCTACACAATTGCTTTATAGCTTGTTCAATAGCTCCTCCATCTTGGATTCATTAATTTGCATACAGTTCAGTGGCTTATGCTGTAATTAGCATGCCACAATGTTTACCACGTTTACACGGCTCTACACACCGTGTAGAGCCACTTACTGAATACAAAATGGTGTACTATTATGTGCATGTCACACCATGACACACACATA
Source organism: Protopterus annectens (assembly GCF_019279795.1). Lineage (NCBI taxonomy): Eukaryota > Metazoa > Chordata > Ceratodontiformes > Protopteridae > Protopterus > Protopterus annectens. Next base: position 746,442,083 of record NC_056730.1, on the reverse strand, counting down.
CAGTGCCATGTAGGCATTATTGAATCTTCACCAATATCTATATGATTAGCTTATATTTTGACAAAAAACATGTTAAAACGCAATTTTACTTGCTTATAAGGAATCAATATTAACCTCTATTCTGCAAAAATTTCCAACTATTGTCAGTATTTTTTTTGACTCACCACATTCTGTGGATGAAAGTATCGGGAATATATGCTGTTACATTAAACAAGAGGTCTTGGTGCTGACATACCCCAGAAGCCATAATTCTAGATGCTCTGAAGTGCATTTTAGAGATTTTTCCTAACCTTTTGATCCAATGATAGTCTGCTCAAAATACATGAGTAAGGAAAGAAATTCAGCCTTATTTTTCTTTCAAGGAAGCAAGTGGGAATATTGCCTGCCTTCCTGACCTCCTCAAAAAGATATTACCTTTCTGGTATTATACTGGGCTAAAATTGAAAGAACAAATGATAATGTCATGCATATGCATGGTTGTCGAAACCTAAAACATTGACACCTAAGCATCGAAAGCTAACAATAGTGAATGGCCACATCATCGAATTCTTTCCTCTGGAAAGAATTCGGGTGGCCATCCATAAACAAAATAAACAAACACACCCAAACATAGTAGGGGGAGCTGCGCTCCCCATACCCCTCCTAACTAAATATACCAACTCTGAGATCGCTCTACGTTGGGGAAAGGGCAAATCCCCGATAACGACCATGCAAATTCTTTCCCGAGGAAAGAATTAGATGATGTGGCAGTTCACTATTGTAAGCTTTCGACACTTAGGTGTTAATGATTAAGCATTCGACAACCTAAGCTGTCAACAATTCAATAGGAACCCTGCACAGCATGCCTCCTCCTTCTCTCATCCAGAAAAGACACCCACTTTCTTTATGCACATCTGTCATTACACTGAGACAACAGTGTTAGAACAGATGGCCACAGTAATATATTTCAACCTGCTACTGTCAGACACACACACACACACACACACACACATATATATATATATATATATATATATATATATATATATATATATATATATATATATATATATATATATATATATATATATATATATATATATATATAGGTGTACTGTTAATATCAAAAGATCCAAATGTCGACCACCGAAATGTTGACCAAAAAAATATTCACAGAGTGAACGTCAACATGTCAACATGTTACTGTGCATGCACTGAGTAATAATCTCTACATATGCAAAATTCCTAACAAAAAATAAAATAAAAAATTTGCAGGTGGGGCGATCTCACACCCATATCGGGCAGCTGCACCCCATACCCATTGGTAATTATATATACTAACTCTGTTATTGCATAACATTGTGGAAAGGGCATATTCCCAACATTGAGAATCTTGCACACCCGTTGACCACGTGTGTAGTTGACCAAATTTTGTTGACGAAAGAGATGTGGATTTGATGATATTCCGCTCCCTATTTATGTATGTATAAACCACTGTATAAAAAAATATCACTACCACCATGTCACAGAGCATAAAATGTAAATTTAATGAAGGTAAAAACTGGGTGAAAGATAAAAACAACCAAAGTCAAGAGAAGATAAAGCACTTTCAGGTACTAACAATACCCTTTATCAGCTCTAATTCATTCATTTCCTGTCAATGTTCTTAAGAAAACTCATGACCAATCACAGTCAATGATTCAGTCTATGTGTTTTTAAAGCAGGTTTCAAAGGGAGGCATGTATTAAGTCCAGATTTCTTTACTTAACAAAAGTCTGACATTCATTTCTGCTGCTCCATCACGTTTAAGCGATTTATTAATGAATCTGAAGTTTTTCTGTAGAATGTAATACTCAAGAACATTTATGGTGACACAATGTAACAGTCAGGATATATATGAGAAAACCTAGGACATTTATATCACAAAACAATCCAACTTTAGATAACTTTGGCCCCCATTTGCACACATATTAATGATCATTTTATACAAAATTTTAGCAACTACAGTATGCTATGTAGTAATGCTGCTAGCAAGCCAGTTATTGACTGTTTAAATGTAATAATACAAAAGGAGGAGTAACAACCTTTGCACCCATTAATTACAGCCATTAAACTGACTATGTATACACATCTCAGATGTCTGATTATGGAAAAATAATAGCCACAGTAATGTATTCTAAATTAGTTTTATACAAACACCCAAAGTCACAATAATTCTGACAAATTAATGACTGTTTAACCTGAGCAAATGGCAAAAAAATGTCTATAATTTTCATTCAAAGAAAGCCTTTTCAGCTCCAGCACTTTTAGCTACTCTGTCAGCTGTGTGAGCATCAGATGTCTTATAGTTATAAAAGGCCACAGTAATGTAGTTCAACTACACAAATGGTAGCCACAGTGGTATTGTAACATGCTTCATACAAATACATACTAGTCCTACAAAACTAGAATAATATCTGCTTAACATAAGCCAATGACAACTGGCCAGGATAAAGGTCAGTCACTTTCATTCACAGGCAGACTGTACCATACCCAGCAGTTATAGGGATTTTGTTGACCGTAAGCATCTCAGTCACATGTCTGCTTACAACAAAATAATGCAAAGAAGTAATGATGGAAACCACAAAATTCAGGTTAGTTTCAAATGCACAACAGACAGCCATATTATATCTCTTTCTCACACATCAAAAACATGTGTCATAGTAGATCCCTCCACATAGAGCAAAAAAAAAGTTTAGTCTTCACTGACTCATTTTCAACCCAGATTATTGCTGGTGCATACAAAGCATCAACTGACTTGCACAATTGAAAACCATAGCCTTGGTGCAAGGTATTTGGAAAAAGTTAATCTTCTCCACTAATAATGATGATACCTACATAGAGAGCAAGACTAAATATCCCAGAATGCCTTGTGCTTATAAGAAATGATTTTTTAGCCTGCTTCTTCTGGGCCAAATGAGCATCTGACATGAATGGAAAACTGAAGGAAGGGCACCTTGTGGTGTGACCCATAAGGAGTGATGAGTGATTCCAGCCAGCAGTGACAAATGTGTCCCTTTGACTTTGAGGTCATGTTACAGCAAACTGGACAAGTATTCCTAAAGCCAGTCCTTATATTAGGGTCTGTTTGGTGGTCTTATTTACCACTAAGCAAACTCTCTGCCCAAGTATAAAGCATTATTCTTATCTTTAGCCACCGTGACTAAATGGACTAAGAAGTATAAAACATGATTTATTTGTCTGAATTTGTAATGCCAGAAGCCATACTGTGTAAGTGCCAAATATGCCTGCCTTGATGTGCTAAATCTTCTTGTACCTTTTAGAATAAAAGTGTCAGTTCACTGAAGGTTTGATAATGGTGATTTATTATGTAAATATAGTCATATAACTGGAATTGTAAAGTAATCCAACATGCTACTGAAATAAACTCATATGACTGAAAATGATCCAACAAGATCCATATAAATCTTATATTACTGAAACTGTCTCAAATTACAGTGCTGATGTACTTGAAATAAGTTGTAGCTGAAAATTGCAAACTGAATACTCAGACTTCTGTAGGTTTTTGACTGAAATGAAGTGTTTCTTTTGTAACTCTGAATTCAGAACTGTTTTCTGTAGATTCTGCAAGCCACTTCTGAACATTTGAACTCATTTGTGCCCTTTACTGAAACGAACTGAACTGAACTGAACTGCTGGACACTTGAACTGACTTCTGAACTCAATCTTCTAAGTGCCTAGACTGATTTCTGTCTTGCAAGTAACCCTCTTCATGCTAAACCCTTATAAATTTCTTTTTTTTAAACACCTTTATTGAGTTATCACTTGTGACACTGGCACATTTACATGTATATAAAAGTAATCAAACTGTATTAACAAGATGCACCTTTATTGGTATATATCATATAACTTAAGCAATATTACATAAATTATTCAATTCCTTTTTTAAACAAGAAACATCTTTATTAAACCATCCTTTACAACATAAGAAAGCTCTAAATGCCTCCTTAACCTTGGTCAGAAGCTTTGTACCTTCTAAAAAAGATAGTATTGTAGGTGCCTGTCTCCAGTTTGTCTCTTTTTCTAACAAAATGTGCTACACATTCTGTTAGCACATTTCATCCTTATCAGTGCTTTGGATAGAAACAACTCTGATCCAAAACAATACCAAAACAGCAAAATCTTCAGAAGTCAGGAATTGAAAAGCAGGAACCAAAGTCAAATCCAAAATCAAATTCTTTATTCTCCAGCGCCTCGGTGTAACCACCTTTCAAGAGTATACATTCTCACTGAAAGAATGGATATATATATATATATATATATATATATATATTTTTTTTTTATATATATATATATATATATATATATATATATATATATATATACATACGCATAGCAATTAATTAAGCAATTAATTAAACAATTATGTTCAAAAAAGTTTTAAAGCAGACACCTCCAGTTTATTTCATTATTCAATCCACAGGGTGTCATTGTATTGTATTTCAAAATAAAAATACTTTCCTTATATTGTAAGTTATATTTCAAAGCACTTTCATCATTACAAAGACATTTCACAACTTTCTAAAACTGTTTCTGTTAAAAATGAAGCATCACTATTATGATAAACACTAAAATGTGTGGCAATAAATTTATTTTCCCTTTTATGTCTTATGTCTCTAATATGCTCACCTAACCTAATACGAAACTCTCTTTTAGTTTCACCTATATAATATAATCCACAGGGACAGTGTAAAGCATACACAACTCCCTTACTTCTACAGGTAAAACTATCTCTTACTGTGAACCTAATGTTGTTAATATAATTAAATGTTCTAACTATATTCCTACAAACAATGCATCTACTGCAACATCTTGTACCAAATTCACTTAGTGGTGTGGTAAACAAAATGTTGGCATTACAAATTTACCATGTATCACCATATCTTTCAAATTTCTTCCCCTTTTATAGGAGAATAAAGGTTTTTGTGGAAAAATGTGCATCAACACCTTGTCTTCCACTAAACATTTCCAAAAATGTTCCACTACATCCTTTATGTCTCCACTTTTTACATTATATGCAGAGACAAAATAAATATCCTTACAAGTTTTATCACTGGTTGCCAGATGATATTTCTTATAATGGTGATATTTACCCTTATTACATTTATTCCTTACCATATTATTCTCCTTTTTTACCTTCATAATGGCATTTTCTAAAATATTCACACTGTACCCTCTTTTAAAAAACATATTATATGTGATATCCCATTCCCTTTGTAGATTTTATTGTGTATTACATAATCTAGATACCCTTGCCAATTCCCCATAAGGGAGAGCTTCCAAAATATGTACAGGATGGCAACTAGATGCATGAAGGTATTGATTACCATCTATAAACTTCCTATATATATATTTGATATAATTTTACCATGTTCTGTACCCTCCAAAACAAGATCCAAGAATATTACTTTGTTTCCCTTCTGTATTCCATCAAATTCTAACCTAAATGGGTTACCATGTAAGTCTGTCAAAAATTCATTAACTGAATCAAAACCACCATCACAAACAAAAATCAAGTCATCTATGTAACGAAAATAAAATAGCACATTACATTTCATAACATTTAACTCAAATAGAAATTTCCTTTAAAAAAAAATCATAAACAAATTGGCATACATGGGGGCAAAAGCTGCTCCCATTGCTGTACCTTGTTTTTGCCGATACAAAACATCATTAAAAATAAAATAATTATTCTTTAGACAAAAATCCAACAAATCTACTATGAAATCAACAGAAGGGTTGTCTTTTAAAGAAGATCTCACTGCATTGAGGCCATCATCATGTCTAATAGAAGTATATAGACTTTTAACATCCATAACCAACCAATACATTTTGTTGTTCCAAGAAATAGAGGATACTTTGTTTAAAAATTCCATACTATCTTTGATGTAAACTGGAGATTTAACTACATATGGTAAAAATATTCTATGTAAAATCAAACCAGTGTTATGTAGGAAATAGTTGCAGGCTGAAATAATGGGTCAACCTGGGGGGTTATGTAAGTTCTTATGTATTTTTGGTAAACAAAAGAATACAGATAGGTCCTTTCTATCATTAAACCAAAAAACAGTCCAAAATACTAAATAAACAAAAGTCCAGATAAAGCAAATGAGGCGACAGTGAAACACAGCAAACACAGCCAAAAAAGCGGATAATAAATAAGTATACGCTATTTTGGCTGTGTTTGCTGTGTTTCACTGTCGCCTCATTTGCTTTATCTGGACTTTTGTTCCTTTCTATCATTGTCTAACCTATTCCTCACATCCTTCTCTGTAAAAAACCCCAGCCTGACTCCCCTGTCCAACATGTGTTTAAATTTTGTAACAGCCTTTTGATAATGAATCATATTGCTTCTTTCATATGTTGTTTCATCCTGCAAACGATTCATACACATCTCAAAATATTGCACAACACTCATTATAACAATTTTGTTTCCCTTATTGGAAGGTTTGATAATAATATCCTTCCTGTCACATAATTCTTTTAAAGCACTCCATTCTTTAAAAGTTAAGTTATATAAACTATTACATCTTTTCAATTCTATATTTCTACATATATTCTCACATTCAAATTTAATCATAGAGCCATAATGAATAGCTCTCTGATTAATAAAAGGCGGAATAAATTTGTTAGAAGAAGCTACATAAGACATATCTATTGCATTGCCAACACTAGGAAATTGCACATCATCATTACTTATACATTCATCACATGAATAAAAACTATCCTCAGATTCACATGAAGAAAGGTCTCCATGTGCAGAATTAGAACATCCTTGGTCCCTGCTAAAATGAACTTTCAAATGTATCTTCCTAAGAAATTTAAAGATATCTTGCTGTATCAAATATTCTTTAGGAAAAACAGTAGGTATAAACTTTAAACCTAAACATAACACAGCAAACTGTTCATCAGACAAATCACAACCAGATAAATTAAGAACAATACTTTTATCATTAAAGTCATTACTATTTAAATTTCTTGTTGTTATATTGTTGTCCATACCTCCGATTCTGACGAAAATTATCAGGTTGATTGAATTTCTGAATAGAGACATCTTCTTGCTCATAACTTCTCAGGCATTTCTGTCCCTGTTGAAATGTTCATTCCTGGTACTGCAAGCCTCCATTGTTAAACTCCTGTTGCATCCTACGTGGTTGTGCTGGTCTAGGTAATTCCGGAAATTCCATACTGGTGTCCGACCTAAACTCTTTCCCTGAAGAAGCAAAAGAAGAAGACAACGGTGCATCAGTGAATCTTACCCTCCTACGTTGTTTCTGCTTATGTTCTGTCCAATTAGGAGGGTAAGAAAATGCAGTCCCTGCTTCATATTCATTGATATCATGTATTAATTTTCTTTTCTTTTGTTTTACAAGTTCATTCTCTAGCTTATTCAGTCTCTCATTAGTCTTCTCCATGAAAGACTTCATATTTTCTAGACTCACAGACAAACTAATACTATGTGAAAGGGAAACCAGCTCCTGTTTAAGAGACTGATGTTTGAGCTGGTCCCTTTCCAACAGAATGTGAAGCCACTCTATTACACACTTGTGTGCTGCTATGAACCAGCATTCCTTAAATTTCTTATCAGCAGCACAATTCAAGTCAAATGGTGTACTAGGATTCTTTACGAATCTAAGACCTTTAGGTGTAATATTCAAGCTAATATATTTTTTGCAAACCTAAAATGTTAAAGTGCACCCTTGTCTCTTTCTCAATCAACCTGTCATATTTTTGATACAGTTCTATGATTTCTGGAGACACACTTTGAAATTTATGTCCCACAGAAACAAAAGGGTCAAGCACTCTTTTATTTCTTTCTTGCAAAAATTGATCAAAAAATTGACAGTCTCTCACTTCTGGTTGACGTGCATCCACAGGAACATGTGCAGAAACATTTACAGCAGGTCTAGAACCTGAAAAAAACTGCTCAATAGTTCTCTATTGAGCAGAATAAATCATAGAGCTTTCAGCCCCTACAGTACCTTGTTGCAAAGCTGTGTTCTCCCAAAAAACCCTGGGAATATCCAAATTAGGATCAGTCGACATCCCTAGATAATTACACAAACTCCACTCCACACACCTTCAGATAGAAACAACTCTGATCCAAAACAATACCAAAACAGCAAAATATTCAGAAGTCAGGAATCGAAAAGCAGGAACCAAAGTCAAATCCAAAAGCAAATTCTTTATTCTCCAGCGCCTCGGTGTAAATACCTTTCAAGAGTATACATTCTCACTGAAAGAATGGATATATATATATATATATATATATATATATATATATATATATATATATACACACACACACACTCATAGCAATTAATTAAGCAATTAATTAAACAATTATGTTCAAAAAAGTTTTAAAGCAGACACCTCCAGTTTATTTCATTATTCAGTCCACAGGGTGTCATTGTATTGTATTTCAAAATAAAAATACTTTCCTTATATTGTAAGTTATATTTCAAAGCATTTTCATCATTACAAAGACATTTCACACTTTCTAAAACTGTTCCTGTTAAAAATGAAGCATCACTATTATGATAAACACTAAAATGTGTGGCAATAAATTTATTTTCCCTTTTATGTCTTATGTCTCTAATATGCTCACCTAACCTAATACGAAACTCTCTTTTAGTTTCACCTATATAATATAATCCACAGGGACAGTGTAAAGCATACACAACTCCCTTACTTCTACAGGTAAAACTATCTCTTACTGTGAACCTAATGTTGTTAATATAATTAAATGTTCTAACTATATTCCTACAAACAATGCATCTACTGCAACATCTTGTACCAAATTCACTTACTGGTCTTGGTAAACAAAATTTTGGCATTACAAATTTACCATGTACCACCATATCTTTCAAATTTCTTCCCCTTTTATAGGAGAATAAAGGTTTTTGTGGAAAAATGTGCATCAACACCTTGTCTTTCACTAAAAATTTCCAAAAATGTTCCACTACATCCTTTATGTCTCCACTTTTTACATTATATGTAGAGACAAAATAAATATCCTTACAAGTTTTATCACTGGTTGCCAGATGATATTTCTTATAATGGTGATATTCACCCTTATTACATTTATTCCTTACCATATTATTCTCCGTTTTTACCTTCATAAGGGCATTTTCTAAAATATTCACACTGTACCCTCTTTTAAAAAACATATTATATGTGATATCCCATTCCCTTTGTAGATTTTCTTGTGTATTACATAATCTAGATACCCCTGCCAATTCCCCATAAGGGAGAGCTTCCAAAGAATGTACAGGATGGCAACTAGATGCATGAAGGTATTGATTACCATCTATAAACTTCCTATATATATTTGATATAATTTTACCATGTTCTGTACCCTCCAAAACAAGATCCAAGAGTATTACTTTGTTTCCCTTCTGTATTCCATCAAATTCTAACCCAAATGGGTTACCATGTAAGTCTGTCAAAAATTCATTAACTGAATCAAAACCACCATCACAAATAAAAATCAAGCCATCTATGTAACGAAAATAAAATAACACATTACATTTCATAAAATTTAACTCAAATAGAAATTTCCTTTCAAAAAAATTCATAAACAAATTGGCATACATGGAGGCAAAAGCTGCCCCCATTGCTGTACCTTGTTTCTGCCGATACAAAACATCATTAAAAATAAAATAATTATTCTTTAAACAAAAATCCAACAAATCTGCTATGAAATCAACAGAAGGGTTGTCTTTTAAAGAAGATCTCACTGCATTGAGGCCATCATCATGTCTAATAGAAGTATATAGACTTTTAACATCCATAACCAACCAATACATTTTGTTGTTCCAAGAAATAGAGGATATTTTGTTTAAAAATTCCATACTATCTTTGATGTAAACTGGAGATTTAACTACATATGGTAAAAATATTCTATGTAAAATCAAACCAGTGTTATGTAGGAAATAGTTGCAGGCTGAAATAATGGGTCGACCTGGGGGGTTATGTAAGTTCTTATGTATTTTTGGTAAACAAAAGAATACAACTAGGTCCTTTCTATCATTGTCTAACCTATTCCTCACATCCTTCTCTGTAAAAAAAACCAGCCTGACTCCCCTGTCCAACATGTGTTTACATTTTGTAACAGCCTTTTGATAATGAATCATATTGCTTCTTTCATATGTTGTTTCATCCTGCAAATGATTCATACACATCTCAAAATATTGCACAACACTCATTATAACAATTTTGTTTCCCTTATCGGAAGGTTTGATAATAATATCCTTCCTGTCACATAATTCTTTTAAAGCACTCCATTCTTTATAAGTTAAGTTATATAAACTATTACATCTGTTCAATTTTATATTTCTACATATATTCTCACATTCATATTTAATCATAGAGCCATAATGAATAGCTCTCTGATTAATAAAAGGCGGAATAAATTTGTTAGAAGAAGCTACATAAGACATATCTATTGCATTGCCAACACTAGGAAATTGCACATCATCATTACTTATACATTCATCACATGAATAAAAATTATCCTCAGATTCACATGAAGAAAGGTCTCCATGTGCAGAATTAGAACATCCTTGGTCCCTGCTAAAATGAACTTTCAAATGTATCTTCCTAAGAAATTTAAAGATATCTTGCTGTATCAAATATTCTTTAAGAAAAACAGTAGGTATAAACTTTAAACCTAAACATAACACAGCAAACTGTTCATCAGACAAATCACAACCAGATAAATTAAGAACAATACTTTTATCATTAAAGTCATTACTATTTAAATTTCTTGTTGTTATATTGTTGTCCATACCTCCGATTCTGACAAAAATTATCAGGTTGATTATTTCTGAACAGAGACATCTTCTTGCTCATAACTTCTCAGGCGTTTCTGTCCCTGTTGAAATGTTCGTTCCTGGTACTGCAAGCCTCCGTTGTTAAACTCCTGTTGCATCCTACGTGGTTGTGCTGGTCTAGGTAATTCCGGAAATTCCATACTGGTGTCCGACCTAAACTCTTCCACTGAAGAAGCAAAAGAAGAAGACAACGGTGCATCAGTGAATCTTACCCTCCTACATTGTTTCCGCTTATGTTCTGTCCAATTAGGAGGGTAAGAAAATGCAGTCCCTGCTTCATATTCATTGATATCATGTATTCATTTTGTTTTCTTTTGTTTTACAAGTTCATTCTCTAGCTTATTCAGTCTCTCATTAGTCTTCTCCATGAAAGACTTCATATTTTCTAGACTCACAGATGAACTAATACTATGTGAAAGGGAAACCAGCTCCTGTTTAAGAGACTGATGTTTGAGCTGGTCCCTTTCCAACAGAATGTGAAGCCACTCTATTACACACTTGTGTGCTGCTATGAACCAGCATTCCTTAAATTTCTTATCAGCAGCACAATTCAAGTCAAATGGTGTACTAGGATTTACATGTATATAAAAGTAATCAAACTGTATTAACAAGATGCACCTTTATTGGTATATATCATATAACTTAAGCAACATTACATAAAATATTCAATTCCTTTTTTAAACAAGAAACATCTTTATTAAACCATCCTTTACAACAGAAGAAAGCTCTAAATGCCTCCTTAACCTTGGTCAGAAGCTTTGTACCTTCTAAAAAAGATAGTATTGTAGGTGCCTGTCTCCAGTTTGTCTCTTTTTCTAACAAAATGTGCTACACATTCACTTAGCACATTTCATCCTTATCAGTGCTTTGGCCTGAAAGTTATTTCACTGAGCTCATAGGCCTATGTAAAGAAAATACTGTATTTATGAAAGATTTATTCTGACAATACTATACGTACATGAAGATAACCATTTGAAATGTCTGGAACCACTAGTGTGAGTCCTGAAATACAGAGACTGAATGGCCAAAAGATTGGACTTACATATACTAAGTCCAAGATGCCATTTCTCTGAATATTCTCTTTTTTCCAAGGTATGCCGATTTTGGAGTTGGTATATTTAAGTTCGAGGAGGGGGACAAGCAAAAAAAAGTTTAAAGTAGGAGAGTGATTTTTGAAATTTACTTTTCACCGGTGTTTTCTGTCTTTTTTGGGGGCATTTTGGCACTTGGCATTCTGAGCATTGATATTTCAGTAGGGAGCCTTATGTGAGTCCATATCTTACAGAAACTTCCCCGAAATGATATCTGTGACTGTGGATGTGTTTAACCTGCCCTGGTATTTAAGAAGAGCACAGTATAAGCTTGAGATTAGCATCTTGAATTCCCAGTGCTGTCTGGCTCATTGTACACAATATTGCTCTGCAGTTTGAGATGGTTTGCACAAGTAGTAGCTGTTGAAAAAAGTTGCACCTGGAAGCCAAATGTGAAAAGTTAAAACAAACCATCACAGGTTATCAGGGACCAGCCCAAATTTTCCAATTTGTACGCCATGCTGTTACCCACTCCCAAAATGTTTACCTTTTCCTATAGCATATATTTTACATATGCAAGCTGTAGTACATACACTAAAATTCTCAAATAAGAACATGTATACCTAGCAATAAAACAAGCATACATCACTGTGGACCTATTTATATTCTTTCAGCCATTCCATTTCTTTAATGTATTAACTACTGAGCACTTAATGTCATTGAGTTTCTCAAAATACCTCTCCATCTAAAACTAATTTGTACACCATGGCTTATGCATAGTATACCTTATAGGTTCATAGGTTCATAGGTTGGTACTAGGCTATTGGCCCTAGGGCCTATACAAGCCTAGCCATAACAATTCCCTGGATATTTCTTCCCACAATATTTCTTCAATGGACCCCTGTCTAGCAGGGCGACTGACGTGATCCCGGGATGAATTTCCTATCTCCCATCCAATCGTCAAGGTTCCTTTTGAAGAGGGCCAAAGAGGCACTCTGCTTGACATGTATGAGCAGTGTATTCCAGAGTCTGGGGAATCTCTGGGTCTGGAACCTATCCTTCCAGCATGTTTTCTTCATTGTGATGACAAGGTTTAGATCCCTGGAGCATGTGGCTCTAAGGGATTGGGATTTCTTTAAGTGTAGCATGTCCAACATCTCTGGATTTGACATGGCCTTGTATGTTAAGCAGAGATCGCTTCTGAGTAGAAGATATGCAACAGAGTATAGCTGGAGTTTTTTTAGATGGTCAGCATAGGGCATATGCTTTAGGCCTGTGATCCTTTTAATGAGGTATTTCCGCGGCCTTTACAGTTGTTGCAGATGTCTTGAGAGGTACATACCAAATGGGGCATTGTATTCTATAATGGGTCTAATGAGGGATGAGTACAGTGGGACAATGACCTCCTTTTTTCTGGATGAAAAGCCCTTAGTGATGAGGTGTGCCACATAGAAGGATTTCCTGACTGTTGTGGCGATCTGGTTATCAAAGGTGAGACCACTGTCCACCTGTGTCCCTAAATCTCTTATCACACTTTCGGTGTTTAGTGTACTGCCACCTATGTGGTAATTCACAGGTGCATGTTTTTTCCCCAAAGGAGATAACTATACATTTCTTGCCATTGAGCTTGAGCCCATGGCTCTGGCACCAAGCATCTGTTTCTGTAAGGTCCTTTTGTAGAATATCCACATCATTTGGGGATTCAATAATGGCAGTCATCTGCATACTTTGTTAGCCAGAGTCCCTTAGTGTTGACCTGTACTTCAGAGAAGTAGATGCCAAACAAGAGCAGTCCTAGGACTGAACCCTGAGGTACTCCACTTGTCACTTGTCTGAAGCTGGATTTGGAGTCGGCTACTTTTACAGTGTGGGTTCTGTCAGTAAGCCAGTTGGCAACCCATTGAGTGACATAGGGATTAATGCCCAGCTTAGTAAGTTTATCTATGATTCCAGAGTGGGGGATGGTATTGAAGGCCTTGGCAAAGTCCAAATAGGCTGTGTGGACTGTCTTACCCTCGTCCACTGCTCTGGAGACTGATTCAAAGAAGTCAATCAGTCTCCAGAGCTACTTCTCCACATTCTCTGTAGACTATGGTTGTGACTATGTTAAATTAATTCAAAAATGTTCTTTTAAATAAGACTGCTGCCATGCTGTAGTTCTTCATTTAATATCTTGACATGTACAAAGAGTTACCCCATGGTACACGAGTCATAAATTGTAAGGTGAGTCTCTAGTTCAGTTTGTCTCTGCTATACCCAAAACACAACAACAGGAAATGGTAAAGAAATTAATCAGTATGCTGCTGTTAGCAGCTACCCTCAAAATACAGTAGAAAGTGAAGACAAAAAATGTCCAGTACAAAACAGAATAACAGATCTTTGTACGAAATGTTCAAAAGCTATGCTTATAGTGTCATAGTACTTACTAGGCTACCAGAGCCTATGTTTAAAACTGCTGTTTCATCGCATTGATTTTTAGATTTTCTACATTTAAAAGGTTGCATATTTTCATTACTTTTTGATTTTTGGTATTATATTACAGTTTGCTGTATTTAAACTTTGTCTGACTGCAAAGTTTTTTTTTTCTTGACATCATAAATGTTTTTGGCTAGACTTAGGAAACATTCCTTTTGACATAGCAGAAATGAGTGAACCATCTCCAAGACAGCATTCCTTTTGGATTCTTTGATTGAACAATTAGATCTGACTAATTAGTGGGAAGAGCTGAGAAGCAGTTTTCTTATGTAAGGTATTCACTCGCATTCCTCTTCAACTACAAGAGCTCTGATTTTGACTGCATTGATTTTTGGAGTTTTCCTGTCTAAGCCTCATTTATTTAATTTCTACTGATTTTTACTGTTGTGTTTTACTTGGTCTGGGGGCAATAGTCTTGTTACATATAACTCACAATATTGAGGAAAACTGAGATTACTGCAGGATCTGACCCTCATTTATTATCTAAGCCTCATTTATTACATTTCTACTGCATTTTCTCCTTGCGTTTTACTTGGTCTGAAACCTTAGTTTTGTAGAATCACTCACAACAGTGAAAGCATTGTGAATTGCTGTCGAATCTGAGTCTCATTTCTTACATTTGTACTGTGTTTTTTTCTCTTTGCACTTTACTTAACCTGGGAACTTTAATCTTGTGGTATGACTTACAGTAGTGATAGAATTGTAAATTACTGTAGGATATGAGCGCTATTTATTACATTTCTACTGCACTTTTTTCTGCTTGCATTTTACTTGGTCTGAGAACCTTAGTCTCGTCTTGTAGTTTCCCTCACAATAGTGAAAGTATCTTGAATTTCTGCAGGATTTGATCCTCATTTAGAACATTTCTACTACATTTTTTCTGTTTGCATTTTACTTAGTCTGGGAATCTTAGTCTTGTAGTATCACTCACAAATAATGAGAGAATTGTGAATTAATGCATGATGTGAGCCTTATAGATATAATTATACTGTATTTTTGCTGTTTACTAATTAGATTCCTCTCTAACTTATCTCCCATTAACCTGTGCTGAGCTGTGTAGCAGTGTTTTGCAGTGCCTTGGATAGATGCAGGCACCTAGAGTTGCAATTTTCCATATAAACCTTCCTCTGATATTTTTCAAGTATCTAGCCAAGTTTAGAGCATCTTGTTTGCCTGCTAAGAAGTATTACCCCAAGAGTGTAGTTTTAGATCAGTCCTAGACATTCCCTCCCAGACCAACAATTCCAAACCCCGATTGCACCACTCCTCATAGATCACAAAAAAGAGGATCCATAGCCATGGATATGCACTTTCCTACTGTCTCTGTAGCCAGTCTGGTGGAAATGGGTATCCTGAGAGAATGTAGCAATTGTTTTATGTATATTTATTCTAATACAGACTGTCACAGTATGTGAGAGATATAATTACATTATGTCGTTAGAGGCAAAGTTTTCGCATACAGACACTGATATCTCCAAACAGGTTGCCAGTAACACACACACACACACACACACACACACACACACACACACACACACACACACACACACACACACACACACACACACACACACACACACAATGCACTTGCTATGGATGAGACACATAAACTTACATCTGCTGAGGCTCTTAAATACAATCTATGCAAACCCCAAAGGCTTCCCATATGATGCCCTCAGCAACCTCACAAATAAAGACAAAGACAATACCCCCCAGGACACATATAACCACATCTCACAATGCCACAACCTCTAAGCCCTTAAGGCAAACTGCCACGCAACCGAATATAATGGTCATTAGAGATTCTGTTGTAAGACACACTGATGCTGCCCTCAACAGGCTGAGCAAGGAGATAGATACCCTTAGTTGCCTATTAGGGACAAGGATCTGCCAGATCACACATGCACTCAGGACATTGAACCACAAGTACTAGTATGCCTCTGTCATAGTCCATGTGGGTGTTAATGACCTGAGATGTACCTCCCTGGACTATATGAACACAGACATGATAGAACTTTCAGATTATGTGTCCCAGGCAGGTGTGAGCCTTGTATTGAGCAGTATTCTGCCTTCTTCAAGGAGGTTACCACAATATAAACAGAAGATGATTGACTTTAACAGTTGGCTTATCCACTGGTGTCATTCTAAGGGGGTCCAATATTTGTCAGCTTAGGAGGACATGATTGACAGACCATGGTGCTTTGCCAGGGATGGTTTGCATCAGTACCCACTAGGCTTTTGGATATAGGCCAAAACAGTATCCACCCCTGTGGTGCCTTTTTAGGCAATTCCAAACTCATAAAACCTTCCAACATGGCAAATTCTGCATAAAATAAACTAAAGGTGTTACTGCTCAGTGCTAGGAGTCACAACAAGAAGCTCCACTTCCTGGAAGAATTCCTCAACCTGGAGAGTGTTGATATCTGTGCAGTTACTGAGACATACTGGATAAAATAAACCACAAAACAGTGTACTATGTAAACTTGAAAATAATAAAAATACTGCACCAAAAGTTGCAGCCAAACATTTATTCACCAGAGTTTTAGTGCTTTCGTTCCAAAACACAGGAACTTCACCAGAAACAGTAACAGAGTAACTTCTTCCCTTTTTAAAAACTCAGAAAGGGCCTGGACCATCAATATTTAAATAAACACATGCTTTTAAATACACACTTAAAAGTAACTCTAGAAGTATACACTTAAAAAATACTTACACAAAGTATACTTGCATACAATGCTTTGCATCAAATAAATATTTGTCAATAAATATTCCTTCAGATAATTTATCTGTAAAGGATGCTTTAAAAGCTTTCATAGGAATGAAATAAAGAAAGTTGGTGGATGTCATAAAAATATTCTGTCATAAAATGTACATATACAAGTATTCAAAATTACACATCTTTGACTTGCAACATTAAGAAAGGCAATTAGATTTAATTTTCCAAATAGTCTTAATAGATATCCAATCATTGATGACTAGGTGGGGGTTGGGGGGGGGGGGGGGTTGCTGGCATTCAGTAAAATTTGCCAGTGGAGCTTTCTCTTTTCAACAAATGTTTCCCAGTTACCGCCTCTTTCTAAGTGTTCTACTTTCTCCAAAATAGTGAAAGAAAGCTTTTTAAAGTCACCACATTCCATTGAATGTGTATAAAGGGCATTGGATTGATGTACCTTACTGATTGCATATACATGCTGGTAAATTCTTGTCTTTAAAGGTCCAACAGTCTTCTCAACATAAAATGCTGGGCAAGATGAACAGAAGGCAATAAGCACTACCCCTTTTGTGTTACAATCTTAAAAACAAATTAGGACTGCTACCCTGTTTGCTGGATAACCCATGACTTCCAAAGACAGTACACCAATGACTACTAATAGCATTTTTAAAGAGTGAATGTCTCTGTATGGTAAAACTGGTGCCTGCGAGTGGTCACTAAGACTCAAACTAATGTTTTGCTCATTGGTATTCTTTGTACCCATCATATGTTTATACTGTGTAATAATGGGATCATAGCGGGAATTCCGATGTTCCATAACAAATGAACATCAACAGATTTGTTTTTTCAGAACAACAAAAACTTCAAAACATTATTTGAATTTAGTGCAGGCTGCAAAGGTAAATGTACTAAAAACTGGGGAATAAAATGGTGTGGGGCATGCAAGCAGTGTAGATTCATTCTATAAGGTAGTAGTTTCCCAGTACATGGTTTTCCAAGACTGATTACAGTCAAAGGTAGATTTGACTGTAACACAAAAGGGGTAGTGTATATTGCCTTCTGTTCATCTTGCCCAGCATTTTATGTTGGGAAGACTGTTGGATCTTTAAAGACAGGAATTTACCAGCATGTATATACAATCAGCAGGCACATCATTTCAATGCCCTTCATAAACATTTGCTGCAATGTGGTGACTTTAAAATGTTTTCTTTCACTATTTTGGAGAAAGTAGAACATTTCAAAAGGGGTGGTGACTGGGAAATATTTGTTGAAAAGAGAAAGCTACATTGGTAAATTTTATTGAAGGCCACCACTCTCAAGCCATCAGTGATTTAATATCTAGTAAGCCTATTTTGAAAATTAAATGTAATTGCTTGTCTTAATGTTGCAAGGTCAAGGAAATTTGCAATTTTGAATACTGTTATATGTACATTTTATGACAGAATATTGCTTATGACATCCACTAACTTTTTATTTCATTCTTATGAAAGCTTTTAAATATTTTTTTACAGATAAATTATTTGAAGGAATAATTATTGACATATATTTATTTTATGCAATGCATTTTATGCAAGTATATTTTATATAAGTATTTTTTAAGTGTGGTGGTGCTGCGGTAGCGTTGTCGCCTTACAGTTAGACGTTGCCCGTTCGATTCTCAGTTAGAGCGTCTTCTGTGTGGCGACATGCATGAACGGGCGTTCCTTCATTGAAGTTTGTGCGTTAGGCCCAGCAAGCCAGCACATAAAACTCTACTGCCAATCATTAGCAGACCGGAGTTCCGCTGTGGCGACCCCTAACCGGGAAAAGCCGAAAGACACAAACAAACAAACTTCTAGAGTTACTTTAAGTGTATATTTAAGAGTGTGTCTCTCTTTAAATATTGCTGGTCCAGGCATGGTGCCTCTTTCTGAGTCATTAAAAAGGAAGGAAGTTACTCTGTTACAGTTTCAGACGAAGTTCCTGTGTTTTAGAACAAAAGCGCTAAAACTATGCTGAATAAACCTTTGGCTGAGACTTTTGGTGCAATGTTTTTATTATTTTCAAGTTACTGAGACATGGTTTAAAGCTGTGGAAGAAACCCTGACACTATAAGGCTACAATGCCTTTTACACATTTAGACCCACTGCCGCACAAGAAGGGATAAGAGGTGGAGGTTTTTCAATCTACTTAAAAAATAAGCACACCTCAAGATTCGTCAAACAATATGACATGCCTGAGCTACTCCATGTCCAACTAACCTTACGTAAAGTCCAATACCATATCCTCATCTATGACCCAGGATAACCATATCACATACTTGAAGGTACTGGAGTCACTCACAATTCAACCCAACACCATATTAATGGGTGATTTCAACCATCACACCATAAACTGGGATACATGCACAACCACTAATATGAAGGCAGAAACATTCCTGGATTTTGTCAATGTAAACACCCTGGAACAGCTAGTCTGCACATCTATTAGGGATGCAAACATCCTGGATCTGGTACTCACAAACATGTGGGAACATTGTACTTCCCCCTTGTGTAATGACCTCACTGATCAGACCACAAATGGTCACCCTAGAAATAAATATAAAGACTGACCTCCCAGCAAATCCCAAAACCTTAAGAACTTTTCCAAGGCTAACTACTTCATATTAAGCAATGGCATAGCTAAAGTTCAAGCCTCGCCAAACTTTGAGAATACGGTGCTCTCTGCAGAAGTTTTACAGAAACCCTGTATAAGCATGTAAATAGATGTATGGAAACTGCAGTAAAGACAAACTCCAAAAACAAGCCACATTGGTGGACCCCTGGTATAAATAGGTTGTACATAAAAAAGAAAATGGAAATTCACCCTGGGGATCACTTCTGTGGCTCTGCTTGACAGGGGCACAGAAAAATAATTTTCTTGGATGGCAAAAGCCAGGGTACCTTTTTGGCTAGGCTTATATAGGCCCTAGAGCCAATAGCCTAGTACCTACATTTGAACCTATGAACCTATGAAAAATGTATTTGTTCAAAAATAGGAAGGGCTATGTCCAAAAGAAAAAAAAACTCTCTCATCAGTCTCAACAAACAACTCAAGGAACTAATCAAGTGCATCAAAGCCAACTTTGAGGAAAAATAGTATCCCAGGCTAAGGATAACCATACTGCATTTTCAGTTATGTATGGACCCTTAAAGGGACCACCCAATAGTGTACTGAACTAATAGTAAATGGAACTTCTTATACAAAACCAGGGGATATAGCAAATTTCTGACCGATAAATTTAGCTCAAACCCCCCCATCACCCCCCAGATCTCCACTAGGAAATACCCTGTACCATTTCTCCTCCAACTATCACTAATGAATGGGTCCTCATTGCACTTTCCAGAGCTAAAAACACTGCATCATATCCAAGGATGCCACCTAAATAACTTGAAACATGAACTATCAGAACCACTAGAATCTCTATTGAACCACAGCCTCCAGGCAAGTTTTTATCTCTAGGGAATGGAGGACTGCAATGGTCATCCTTTACACAAAGACAGACCATCAACAGACCCAGGGAACTAGAGACCATAAATTTGACTAGTCTTATATGCAAGCCCATGGAAATAATTATTGTGAACCGGATAAAAAAAGACATGGGAAATCTTCAAACACTGGACTTATCCCAGTCTGGTTTCATTAACGACAGATCAGGCCTACTAAACTTGGTGGACTTCTTTGAGAAGATCACTACAGCCATGGACAAGGCAAAATGGTACATACTGCCTACCTTGACCTGGCAAAGGCATTTGACACAATACCTCACTCGGGTGGTATAGACAAACTCACAAATTTAGGCATACATCCCTATGTCACCTGAATGATAGCCAAATGTCTAATAGATAGGCACATGAAATTAGTGTGAGGGAATATACCTCCACCAAGAGGCCTCTCGCTAGTGGTGTACCACAGGGCTCAGTAATATACTTCTCAGAAATCAAGGCAAATATAGAGGACCTTTGGATGACCAAATTAAGCTGAGTGCAATCACTGAATTCCCTAAAGATGTAGATATCCTCCAGATAACTGGTGCCAGAAACATGGCCTAAAACTCAGAGCAAACAAATGCATAATTATACCTTTTGGGAAGATGACCACCCCCTGCAAATTATAACATTGATAACACTCCACTAAGAGTTGACTCAGTGGTCAGGGACTTGGGAACTCAGGTTGACAGTAACCTGAACTTTGGTCACCATGTGTCTATGGTAGTGAGAAAATCCTTCTATGTGGCACAACTTATAAGTAAGGGCATTGCATCCAGATCTAAGGAGATCATAGTGCCACTATACTTAGCCCTCATTAGACAAATAATCTGGTACAGTGTGCTCTTCAGCATGTATCTGACCAGGCATTTGCAGCAGCTGGGGTAGCCACAGAAGTTCCTCACTAAAAGAATACAAGGTGTAAATAATATGTCCCATGTAGACCACCTCACAGCCCTTTTTCTGTAGTCAATCTCCTACAGACTACTGATGGGCAATCTATGCCTAACCTAGAAGGGATTCTCTGATCCAGCTCTGATGGGTCTGCTACACATTTGCAAAACAAACAGCACTAGAATTACCTGATCTAATAATCTAAACCTCATCTGTGACAAACAGAACATGTTGGAGAGGCAGGTATGCGTCACAGAGATTACCTCTTCTCTTGAACATACTCTCCTCTCATGTGAAACAGAACTCTTTCCTAAGTCTATTCAAATGCAATTTGGACCAATGGATGGGGAATCTGAAATTCACCCCAGCTTATCACCTATGACCCTTATGGACAAGGGCAGTTTGTAGCTAAACTAAGGCACAGGCATATAACAAAGCTGCTCTAGCCCATGAGCATTGATAATTGGGAAAATGGACATGAATGGCTAAGCTTAAAAATGGTATAGGGCCATTAGCCAGTTAATGTTCTATGATACTTTAATCCTATGATTCTAGCCTTACATTTCTGTGATAGTTTTTCACCTTTATATTGTGCATACAAATAAACCAGAAATGGGCAGAACAAGAATATGTTGGGACATTTACATGTTGCCTGTTTTCATGAGGGTGAGTAGTGCATCATTGTGTCTCATTATGGAGTCATCTATGACTAGGATATTGGATTGTGTGGAGGTTTGTCTTATGGGCTTTTGAACTATGTCAGTGTGACTTGTAGATGCATGTTTCACAGTGGGTGCTTCTTCTGTTGTATGTTTGTGAGGTTGCTGAGATTACTTGTTCCTTACGTTACTTTTTGGAGGACTTTGTGGTATAGGTAAGTTACCTTTAAGAGCCTCAACATATGAAAATCTATGTGCTTGGTCTGAGTGTGTGTGCGTTGTTTACTGTGGTATTGTGTGGTACTGGTAACCTGCTTGTTTTTGTTGTGACTTTGTGTGACAGTTTTGTTTCAAATAACATTGTATAACTACATCTCTCACACTCTGTGTCCATTGGTTTAAGTAGTAGGTGGTTGTCAGTAAACATGAGGCAATTGCTACATTGTCTAAGGATGCCCATTTAAACAAGGCTGGCTACAGCGCAAGTTGGAAAGTGCAAATACATGGTTCCAAGTGCTTACTAATGTGGGATGCAGGGAAAGTAATGCCTATGAGGTTTGGAGTTGATTTACTGGAGGTCTAATCTGTCTAAAACAAACAATTGTTAAGTCTACACACAAAGAGTGTGCCACTTAGAGCAAACCAGTGCCTCTTTGGACAGCTAATATTTAATATAGTGCAATAAAAATTGTGGAAGTAGGTTGTACAGAGAAAGGTAAGGCTGTAAAGGCCTACATCTATACAGTGCAGTGTTCTGTGCTGCTGAGCAATGTGGGATATCAAGCTAAATAGCCTTATTTATAACACAGAATAAAATAGCAACAAAAAGCTCAGTAGAACACACCAACCAATAACAAGACACCTGAATTTAGACTCAATAGTGAGTAATGTGTATTATATGTGGAAGTTGGGAGTGTCAGAGAAGTATGTAAGTGTGGTACAGGATATGTACGAGGGTAGTGTGACAGCAGTGAGGTCTGCGGTGGGAGTGACGGATGTGTTTAAGGTGGAGGTGGGATTACATCAAGGATCAGCTCTGAGCCCTTTCTTATTTGCAATGGTGATGGACAGGTTGACAGATGAGATCAGACAGGAGTCCCCGTGGACTATGATGTTTGCAGATGACATTGTGATCTGTAGTGAGAGTAGAGAACAGGTGGAGGAGACCCTGGAGAGGTGGAGATATGCTCTAGAGAGAAGAGGAATGAAGGTCAGCAGGACTAAGACAGAATATATGTGTGTGAATGAGAGGGAGGATAGAGGAATGGTGAGGATGCAGAGAGTAGAGGTGGCGAAGGCGGATGAGTTTAAATATTTGGGATCAACACTTCAGAGTAATGATGAGTGTTGAAGAGAGGTGAAGAAGAGTGTACAGGCAGGATGGAGTGGGTGGAGAAGAGTGTCAGGGGTGATTTGTGACAGATGAGTACCAGTAAGAGTGAAAGGGAAGGTCTACAAGAGGGTAGTGAGACCAGCTATGTTATATGGGTTGGAGACAGTGGCATTGACAAAAAGGCAGCAGTCAGAGCTTGACGTGGCAGACTAGAAGATGTTTATTTATTTTTATTTATTTTACATTTGTTGACCGGGCTAGTCTAGCTGGATATATTTCCATTTTCAGTAGAGGCCCGGGGAGAAAAGCTCCACAGAATATACAAAAAAAACATACAACATTTGAAGTCAAATACAACAAAAACACCAGGATAAATGTAAAGACAATAAAGAAAAGTTAGCATGCAAAAACAATTTACAAATAGGAACTAATATCATTACCTATAAACAAACTAAACTACAGAGAAGCAAAAATCAGGGAAAGGTGAGTAGGGAGGAGAAGTGGGAGGAAAGTAAGAGTAAAGTAAAAAAGAAAGGATAAGAAAGGATTAAACAAACTTTCAGTGAAGAGGAAAAGAGGTAAGTGAAAAAAAAGATATTTGTTCAGGGAAGAGGGAGAGAGATGTGGGGGAAGTAACGAGATAGAGAGGGGTAGAAATTTAGTCAGGTTTAGTGCACGAACAGAGCCAGTGACTTTTCAAGTGTTCTTTTATTCTTTGTTTGAAGAGGGGCAGTGAATAAAATAAATAAAATAATAAATAAGACCAGAGAGGTACCTCTCTGGGTGTGACGAGGATGGACAAGATTAGGAATAAGTATATTAGAGGGTCAGCCCAGGTTGGAAGGTTTGAAGACAAAGCCAGAGACCTGTCAACCTCTTAGCACAAGAAATCTGGACAGAGAGAAACATATTAGGGAGACAAAAACCCAAAAATAAGGACAGAATTGAAGTATTTATCTTTGCTAGAGCCACAGATTTTGCATTAACATCCATTTTTTGGAAAGGATATAAAGCCTGAAACTCAAATGTATGTCATTATCTAGGGATTTTAACCCTCAGTGATTTGTCAGAAAACCACACATTTTATGAGGAATGGTCCAATAAATATGAGGCAAAAATATGGACATTCTGGAAATATCTGGACAGTTGACAGGTATGACCAGTAAACTACTTTCAGCAAAACCTCACTAATTTAGTGGGTCACTAGAATAAACAAGAACTACAAATAGTGGTGATTCACCAATTGGCTAGAACCTACTAGTGCTGGTCTTGTTGTAGTTACACTCAGCTACTTTGGTGACAAGCAGTCTCATCCCCAATGGTCTACGAGTCTGGAGTCTTGTTGTGTCCTTCTCCTTATAAATGATCTAGACAGCATATACAGCAGACCAGTCAGGGAAGTTCCATACACACTGCTCAGTCAGAAACACAAATTAATATCTCCATGGTGTTTCTCTCACCAGGAGCACAACAGTACTAATCCCAAGCTGATTCCTAAAATGCAGATTTTCAGGCTTTCATGTGATTGGTAGTCTCTAGGATGACTAGAAAATAATGTCCCTGCACTCCTTCTCTCACCAGGAGCAAAGCAGAAGCACTTATTCCAAGCTGACTCCTCAGATGCGGCTGGTAGGCTGCTAATGATTGATTAGTTTGGCCTTAATGTCCAGCTCTTTGTGATTTCAAAGAATGAATGGACCAAAATGGACTAATACTCTTTCTATTGCAATGTGCATTTCACAGAGGAAGTTATGAAAGTGAGAGTAACTAATGTTTTAACAGTATAAGGGGAGGGCCTTCCTAGTTTGAATTTTTTGTCCTTACTAGTATGAGCAGACAAGGTTAAACAGGGAGGAACATCTAAAGTCAAATATACAAAAGATGCGGACCACTCAAGAGCCACTAAAAGGGTGGATGTGAAGTTTAGTCACACAACATCAACAAGTCAGTTGCAGTGTTTT
The DNA here is from genome assembly GCF_019279795.1 of Protopterus annectens. Lineage (NCBI taxonomy): Eukaryota > Metazoa > Chordata > Ceratodontiformes > Protopteridae > Protopterus > Protopterus annectens. The sequence continues at coordinate 746,416,637 of NC_056730.1, read as the reverse complement.
CCTTTTCTGATAATCTTAAATAATAAATGCTGCACTTCAACTCTAAGCACAGATCACCTAACCTCAATCTTGTGGCAGTCACAGCAGAGAAGACAAAATAAATATTTCTTAACTCGCCCTAAATACTTAATTTTATTATTTTTTTTTAATTTTCTGGGAACATAATTTATACATATAAGCAATGCTTTGACCAAAAAATACAAACATTCTTTTACTTTTCCACTTAGTTAAAATACACATGATGAGATTCAGGGGCTTGTGCTTCCTTTGCAATGGAGACAATATACCATTGTGCAAAACAGACATGAATAGCTTAACAAGGCCATATTGTATTACAAGACAGATTGCTGTGCTTCAGGGAGATATAAGATGCAGGATGGAAACAGTGTAAGCAAAGCATAATGACATAGCCGACGACACACGATGGACAAGATTGTGCTATCATTCTCACTCCTGTGTCAGTCTTGTGAGAATGCACATGAGATATACAGCAGGCAGTGCAAGTAGGTGTTTGTTGTAATAAGATTCTGCCACATGAGCCAGTGGAACAGCATAGTGTAGACTGTAATGTCCAGATAAAATGTGCTTAGCTATGTTTCATAAAAGGTGGAAAGGGGAGTGCAACAATGCAGGAAAAGGGAGGTAGCAAGAAGAAGAATAGTCAGAAATCATAAGGTGAATAGCAAGATGGAAGAAGCAGAGCATTTTGTTTCTGTGGAGTGATTCCGTATTTTACACAGAATGGAAGAGGGAAAGACTGAAAACACAAAAAAGGGGGAAGGTAGTGGCAGGTACACAGACAATTACAGATTAATGGGAGGATGTGCACACATACACATAAACAGAGAAACAAGACAAATGGTTGGGGATAGGGTAGGTACAGGCTGTACTCAAGTGTGACTGCCTGGAGGGGATGTGGGTCAGGCATAAGCTACACCTAGTATTGGTGGCCTGATGGCATGGGCCATCTGGTTCAGCAAATCCTCAAGTCATTGCTGGATGGGCTGATGACTGATGGTACAGCATGTCAACACTCAAGTCAACCACTACCTTTCCAACATCTTCCACAGCTCAAGCTGAGAGAGGGACAGGTAATTTCAGTGGGCTACCTGATGATAATAGGCCAGAATACCCCTGTCAGGTAATGTCACTGCACTCATCCACCTCAGCCATACCAGCAGCTTCAGCCTTGACCAGTGCAGAGGCAGTTGATGGCTGGTTCTCCTGTAACTCTGAGGGCCATCATGACCTACAGAAAGGAGACTTAAAGAGAAAAGTGCAATCAGAGATGGTGAGTCACAGCTGCTACATGATGTTTAACTGGTGATAAAACAGGAATCCAGTAACCCCACTGTGCCATGTGTCTTTTCTGCCTCTTGCATCAGCCAGTGGTATTTTTCTCCTGTTCTGCCTATACTGAAAGACACAAAGGGCATACAAACTATGGCACTAGATGATCAGACAACAATGCAAAGCTAGAGTTGCACATGTACATGCAAGTAAATAGAAGCCTGAGATGGTCGCCACAGGCTGACACATACACTACACAATCATTTGTATTTGCAAAAAAGCAGAGGCAGCCAAAGGGTGCATGCACATTTACAGATAAAGTACATTACCACAGATATGGGCTATGAAGCAGAAGTTCCTTCACTGAAACATTTAAGTGCAATTCAGCAGAAGCAAAAAATGATAGCCACAAACACACTTAACAACCATGACCATGTGCATTGCCCCAGAAACCACCACAGTGCTACAACAATATAGTGGTAAACAGGAGCAGCACACTCAATAGATAAACAGTCAGCTACATCAGCTAATCTAGTACATTCTGTAATGTGCCAGGAGAAACAAACTTTGTTATGAAGTGTGTCCTGAATGGCAGAAAAAAAGTTTTCAATTACAGCTGGAAACATTGAAGAAATGGCAGACACTACCATTTTGGGTGTTACCACCTCACTTCTGTTTCCGACATCCAGAGACCTTCAGGATGGGTGGTGTTGCAGGTCATAATACCAGTGTCTGAAATGCTCACTGGTACAGGAGATACCATGCACTCTGGTTGAATGGTGTGCCAGGTCATACCAGGTATTCATCATCTGGAATGGACCTGGATAAGGTCTCAGCAGCTGCTCTTATAACTGTCTTTCTAACATGTGGAACATAATATTTTTTTCCTTTGCTTATCTTGGAGGTGCTTTCCATGGGGCACTAGCATCAACAACCACCACCATTTATATACAGGTTCGAGTGGAGAGATGATGAAATCAGGAGAAAAATGAACTGAAGTTATCCTCAAGTCTTGGTGAGTACTTTCATGTGGTGGTCCCATTTTAACAAAATCTCACCAAGACACCACTGATATATAGACTGTATTTTTATTTAGCATATATCATAGAGAATGAAAGATTGAAATATAAAATGACAGCTGGGGCACAGGTCCCAATATAAAAAAGGGCCCAGACCTGGTGTACACACTGGTGTCAGGACTGAAAAGAAAAACAGTGTAGAATCCTCACGACATGAAAGCATTCTTATTACAGTGTTAGGCCAAGCTTAGGGGATGATGGCTCCCCATGGTAGAAGTAAGTAGTAATCCAAAACAAATCACGAAAACTGACATGTCAAATAAGATCCATAAAGATGACAAAGTGGCCTACTGAAGATGAGTAGGAAATTATGCATTGTTACTATTACACAAGAAATCCAGCATTTCCAGATACAAGATATTCAGAAAGATTAAGCGAAAAAATTAGAAGAAAGAAAATACTTGCACATGAAAAACTACCAAAAAGCTTCAAATACAAATTTGAATTCATTAATACAACAGATCCATGAAAAACATTATATACAGGAAAAAAAACTTTGAACTACATGGGAAAACAAGTGACAAAACCAAGAGATTTTTGCAAGGTGTAAAAAATACCATGGACATGGGAAATAAAAAGAGATCTGGTATGGTGCTATTTTTGTGCAAAATAGAAAGCCAAATACATTAATTAATAAAAAAAACACAGCTCCAAAGATTTTTGGAAAAAAAATAAGGCAAAGGTACCCCCCCCAGACTTGGAAAATGTCACAGTAAAAAAAAAAAAGAAATGTATAAAAGAGGATTAGTATGGCAGAAGTTAAACAGAAATTGAAGTTATGGATTATCTGTGAAGTGAAGGATTTAGTATGAAGAATTTAACACAGGTAATGTTGCAGCATGAAGGAATAATGGCTCCCCAGATGAAGAAGCAACAGGTGGAGCAGAAGGCATCTGAAGATTTGCCACATGGTGATGCTCTGGAGCTTTCTTTAGGAGACTGCTATGAAAGTGGACTTGAAGTTGAACAGCAACAGAAAGAACAGGAAACCACGATGTAGGTAATGCTGCTTAGTGACAGGCCAAAGGATTCCCATATGTAGGAGCAGCAGATGAAGCAGGGTGCATCTGAAGAAAATATGTCACAGAAAGATGTTCTGGAACTTTCTGTGAAATTCTCACAGAGAACCAGAGAGCAAAGAAGATGCTTTCAGTCGAGAAGAAAATGATTTAAGGGAAGACCTTCTCAATTTAATAGAGGTAGAAATACATATTAAGATAGATGAAAGAAATAGATTACATAAGGTAAATAAGTCCCCAAATGTTATATGATTGGTAAAAGTGATGAATATAGTAATCAGGACTATTAACAGAAATGCATGTGCTATAACAGAAATACATAGAATATGTTAATGTACAGCTAAATTAATAATGGATAAAGGGCCAGATTCTAAAAGATTTGCTCGTTAAGTCTGCCCTGTTTCTGAAATATCTGCTCTCAGTGCTAGTGACCTACATTGGTATAAGGCCTACTGTATATATAAACAGGCTTGCTGCGGGGGCCAGATTTCAAAGCACCTGCTCTCAAGCCTACTGTCAGTGTAGATGTTCACTTACACCGAGAGCAAGTCTTTTGAAATTGGTGCCAAAGTGTTACCACAAAAATGTAGAGTAACAAAGGAAAATAAGGGAGCAAGAAGAATGTCACTATGGACGCATTGCATGGAGAAAATTATAAAGCTTTTAAGACAAGAAGTATCACTGTTCAAAGAATGTAGAAAAGGGAACAGACCATCAAAAATACTTTGATGTAGTAAAAGCAATGCTCAGTATTAAAACACATCAGGAGCTACCATACATTATTGCCAATAATAAATTAAAAATATCAGTACAAGCAGAAAAACATGGATGATACATAGATAAACATAAATGAAAAGTACAAAATAAGGAATTCATCAATAATCCACAAAAGTTTTATAGAGAATTGGGAAACAAAGGGAAAGGAAAAGAAACCACTAAAAAAGAACAAATAGACATTTTTGGAAAATATTTATAAAGACCCTGTTGAACATTAAGATACAGAATGAATCCAATAACGAGTTCTAATGTAGAGAATATGCAATGGGATAAAGTAACGGCCAGAGAAACTGAGACAAAATTAAGAAAAGCTCCTAAATGGAAAACCCCTGGTCTAAATGCAGCACCTAACTTCTGGCTGAATGTATTAGCATGTTTCTACAAAAATTTAACACTAAGTAAGAATTATTTATATAATTATTTACATGCACATACCAAACAGACACCAGCCTGGTTAACTACAGGCAAAACAATACTTCTTAAGAGTGAACCTACAAACTGTCCTAAAAAATAGAGTCCAATAACGTACCTCCTGACAACATACAAATTATATACTGGAACTGATGCGGACAAAGTGTATAATCATTTGGAAAAAATTCAGTCATGGCAATAGAACAAAAGGGTAACAAAAGAAAGTCATATAGAATAAAGTATCATTTGTTGCTAAATAAATCCATAATAGAGAACCATATAAATGGGAAAAATCTAAGTATGGAATGGATAGATTACAAAAAAGCATTTGACAACATCCCACATTCATAGATAAAGGAGTGCTTACAGATGTATAAGATACACCCTACATTGATCAATTACATTACAGTGACCATTAAACAGTGGCAAACCACATTGCCGGTCAGCCATGACAAAGGGCAAATTATTATCCCAGGGATAAAAAGTCAAACGGGGATATCCCAGGGTGATTCTCTGTCACCACTGTTGTTATGTCTTGCCCTAAACCCATTAAGCTTTTTACTTAACATATTAGGCTATGGATACATTTTGGCTATCAGAAACCAACCTTGTTTAAAGATATTGCATTTACTTTTTGTAGATGATTTAAAGAAGAGTTAGAAGCACAATTACAAATAGTTAAAACTTTCTCAGATGATATAAGCATGTCATTTGATCTTCATAAATGTGCAAAAGCAACATTTAAAAAAGGAAAGGTGCAGCACCAGGAAAATATCACCTGGGACAGGAATGTGATATAAAGGAATGTTAGCAAGAGGGAATGTACAAATATTTGGGAATAGATGAAGGATTCACAATAAAACATGAACAAACGGGAATAAATCTCAGTAAAGAGTACTTCAGAAGATAAAAACTAATATTGAAAAATGCCTTGATCTCTAGTAATAAAATCCAAGCTATAAACCAGTTTGTTTGTCTTCTTCTAATTTACAGTTTCAGAGAGACTGACTGGCCCCAAAAAGTATTGGACCAGTTTGAAAGAATAACAAAAAAAGTGCTTTGCACTTATCAAATGATATATACTAATCAGTGTATACAATGTTATATATTCCTTATTCTGAAAGAGGTATGGGTCTTCTCAAAACTGATTACATGTATAAATTTGCATTAATGGTATTGCATACATATCTGCTGACTTCTTCAGATCCAAACATATTGAAAGTTTTAAAACATAAGGAGAAGAAGTCTAGGATGACATTTTTTACTAGTTTAGCAGAATCATTTTGCTGTCAAGTGGGAATGTAAATAAAACTAGACGTAGACAAAAAGCAGCTGAATGTACTAAAAACAAAATAATGACTATAAGGAGAAGGATCAGATGAGAATGAAACAAAATCAGAAAATCCTTAATTATAGTGACAAGTGCAGAGATCTCCTGGAGCAATCTCATGCTGACCAAGATTTCATGCAGGAATGGTTAAGGACAGGTGAACTGAAGCCAAAAGATGAAAGCCTAATAATGGCAGTTGAGGATAGTGGACTGTGTGCACATTGGTTTACAAAGTCCACTGAACATGTGGGAGAAACAGACAAATTTTACAGGAAATATTTGGACATCTTGTTGCAGGATGCACTCATGGCAGACAGCCTATATACTGAAAGGAACAATAATGTGGCAAGACTGTTGCATTGAGGATTGTGCAAACAATACAGTATAGAAGTAGCTGAGAAGCACTGGAAATATGAACCACGAAGCATTATAGAGAATGATGGTAGTTTATATCTGATGGGATCACCCATTACTAACAATTCAAAAACAGATGCAAGAAAATCAGATATAGTATTCTATGAAAAAAAGACAAAAGTAGCACTGATCAGTGAAATTACTACACCCAGTGATTACAGTATCCTAAGTACAGGGAGACCCAATGTCATAAAACGGGTCCATATGACTACATCGACAAGTCATAACATCGACATGCAGTACACCGACATGAAATCACCGACAGATTAAATAACCGAAATCCCACTTCACCGACATTCAGAAGTTCGACAACCCAACAGCGGAAAGACCGACTAGGGTAATGTGTGATCGCGATCCGGTAAGTGTGCGACAGTGACAGAGGTAGGAGTGGTCAGGTAAGTGAGTTAGGGTTAGGGTGCAGGTAGGTGAAGTGTGCGTTAGTGTCGGAGCTTGGGCTAGGGGTGGGTAAGTGAGTTAGGGTTAGGGTGCAGGTAGGTGAAGTGTGCGTTAGTGTCGGAGCTTGGGCTAGGGGTGGGTAAGTGAGTTAGTGTTAGGGTGCAGGTAGGTGAAGTGTGCGTTAGTGTCGGAGCTTGGGCTAGGGGTGGGTAAGTGAGTTAGGGTTAGGGTGCAGGTAGGTGAAGTGTGCGTTAGTGTCGGACCTTAGGGTTAGGGTTTGGGTCAGGGCTAGTGTGTATGCTATGTAGTGTAGTGTGTTGAAGTAGACCCGGTTTAGTACGTGTAGGAGTTTTGTGCAGTGGTTAGGGGCATTCACTTAGTGACTGCTTCGTTGTCGAACTTGTGAATGTCGGTGAAGTGGGATTTCGGTTATTTAATCTGTCGGTGATTTCGTGTCGGAGTACTGAATGTCGATGTTATGACTTGTTGATGTAGTGATATGGACCCCATAAAACTGCAGGATTTGCAGGCAGAAGTGAGAAAATGTGGAAGATACCCAGAGAGTTCCAACAGTAGTAGTAGCAGTAGTGAGAAGAGCACTTTTGGCTAATATCAAAAACTGAAACAATAATAATTTCATAAACTGTAATCATACCCTGACTTAGGATTGGGGTCCTTTCCCATCATGGTCATAGAAACCCAAAAGATTTGGAGAAACTAAACTAAGGGGCAAACCAGTATGGCAGCTTGTGATGAACACTGAACAATGAACTTTCAATTGCATGCAGTGCACTTTAACATTTTTGCATAATGAGTTGCTTGTGCTTGCTCAGTCTGCGTGCACGAGTGAATGCATGCTATAAGTTGGTTTCATATAGAGGAATATATCTATTCCATGTTTTGCTAACATGTCCCTGTAAAACACAGTTATTCATGTAAATATATATATATATATATATATATATATATATATATATATATATATATATATATATATATATATAAAACCCTTCCCAGCTGTAGAAGTGATTAGGTCTGCACCTAACCCTACTCACCTTGGGTACTACTTGTGTACATCATTGTCCATATCATATGTGTGACCTCCACTGCATTCCTAGTCCTGTGCAATCCTACCCTCTTGTATATTTCCAAACCAAGCTATGTCCACTCTGCCCAGACATTACTCTCTTACAGCAATGGTCTCCTTCTCTTCTTAAGTATAGTCATGTCCCCAAAGGAGGAAAACAGGGGATATTAAACAAATTCAGCCATGCAGGGAATTTAGTGCTATAGACACTTACGACTCATGAATAATGACTGCTGCGAAAAGGGGGTGCCCATCCGCTTCTACAAGACTGCTTGTGTGACACAATGGTCTATGACGTCAAAGCCAGTAAGGCCAGGAATTGCACAACTGAGCAATACCAGAGGCATATGAAAAACATAAAAAGGTGAGTCTCACAGAAGTCATACAGCACACTGCTTGACAAGCCTGCACCTACAGGAGGGTGACCTCCCACTGCAAGCCTCATAGTCTGAATTTGGTCTATAAAATCCTGTCTTCCTGTGACTGCACCCAGTGTTGATTGTCTAAGAACACCAGACAATAATACAAAATTCCTATATCCTTCTGGGATATTAGATGCCTCCTTCTGTTGTAATAGTATAGGGAAGGTTGAGATTTAGCCAAGACAAACACATTATCAGTTCTTGCATATTTCCTGACGGGGCCAGAGTAATGCAAATAAAACCGATATTCCTGTACAGTAAAATTACTGGATATCTAACCATTTCATTTGCTGATGTAAGGGTCTACAAAACTTTCTGGTAGAGGAAGACCTCAACACCTTTAATGTTAGGTGACTCTGAATGACTGAAAATCCTTTTCACACTAACATAATGACCCTTCTCTATAAACTGAATTTCTAGGATCAGTTCTACAGTCACTTCCCTACCAGAACCCAGTGGGAGATATAGGTCAGCAAATGTCCTTCACCACTTCACCATAATCAGGTAAAAGTAATCATCAGATGAAGTCTAAAATCCTGAAATGTTTATCCTTATGAAAAAAACGGAGACATAAGACCCCCTCCCCCCTTTTAAGAAGTGTGGAAACAATCTCAGGGCTCATAGTTCATCAGTTGCTGATATTCGCTTAGTGTTATATGCATACCAGACACTCAGAGTCTGGGGACTGTAGCTTTTATCACCTCTAATTGCATTGGAAAAAACATTTAAGATTTCAAGAGAGGAGCTGCCTAAGTCTGGTAAGTGTGGCATTTATTTTAGAGCATCAATCACAATACATTGAGAGAATCCTACACAAAGACTGTATCTAAACACTGTCCTACCATGGGAAAGAACTAAACAGAACAACCCTCAAGCCTTGCAACAGCTCAAATTCTGATACAATATTAATAAAAAATAATCAAAGAGATGAGACAATATAAAACTGTTTTATAAAGAAAAAAAAAACATCTATAAACTACATCAATCTAGGCAAACTTTTACTTAAAGGAGAGGGATAAATATAGCTTCAACTACAGGATAGAGCAGAGGCCAAAGTTGCTGACCAGTCTTGTAGAACTAGGATTATATCCTCCCTATGACCATGTAAGTGATAATATCACCCTTGGGGAGATACAAAGCAATGAAGTTCAAAAATAAATAAGTAAGTAAGTGTGATGCATCTATTAGTTCTGATGAGACCGTGTTTTAAATCCTACTAGCATACTATGATGAAAAACAAAAGGGAGACTGAAGGCCTCAGTGCTGTATACTCCCACCCTTCTAAAACCACCATCTGATCACCCTGCCTCCAAACCTTTATCTTGTTAATGGTTATCATACTTTTCCCTGTCTCTGTGTACGTAATCTACCAATACTTTGCAGTGGTGTTTTGCACTTTATCTTGCAAAATACAAATGCTAATGTTATCATTTGTGTATTATTTTCAGAGTTTTTGCATTTTTAGCTACTCTTCAAGCGCTGTTGTTTTTTCTCACTATATTTGACCTTTGAGCTGGATACAGATCCAGTGACAGCCAAATAACTATTGAACCTTGCTGTATTGCACTTTATCTGGAAATATGCTAGTGTTGCTTCTATAGTTGTATATTATTTGCAGAGTTTTGCACTCATCGATTTTTAATTGCTATTGTTTTGCCACTGTAACCAAGTATTGGGTTCTGCTCTTCTGCCTGATGCTAAGTGTTGGTTGTTTGATTTACTGTTTTAACTTAGTTATTTACAACACTTTTGGCTTCATTTTAGTGATTTACAGTTGGAAAGGTTATGTCTGCCCTCTAGCTAGAGTAGAGCGTAGCTTGGTCTCTTCTGTGCTGAGAATCACTGATGAAAATGTTACTGTGCATGTTATGACTGGACAGTGGGCTATTTTGCTTGATAACTGTTTTTTTCCCTGCCTGTATGAAATCATCATTTTTATGCAATGCTTGGCACATTGTTGCAGGGCTCACAAATGCTGGGCAACCACACAATTGATTACTGAGTCTTTTTGCTGAATCCAGATCCATCCTCTTTAAAGTGTTGTTTTGCAATTTATCTTCTTTTAAAATACAAGTGCTGATATTATATTTGTGTACTATTTTTAGAAATTTTACACTATTGAGTATTCTTAAGTACTGTTATTTTACCACTGTAGTTGACTTTTAAACTGGATCCAGATCAATCCCAGCTAAATAATTAGTGAACACTGCTGTTTTGCACTTTATCTTGAAATATACTAATGTTGCTTCTATAGTTGAATATTATTTGCAGAGTTTTTACACTCTTATTGGTTTTTAAGTGCTATTGTTTTTTGCCACTTTAACCAACTATTGGCTTCTGCATTACTGCCTGATGGTAAGTGTTACTTGTTTGGTTAGCTATTTTAACTTGGTTATTTACTGCACTCTTTGAGCTTCATTTTGATGATTTCAAATTGGAAAAGTCAGGTCTGGCCTTTTGTGAGAGTAAAGTGTGGCCTGCTCTCTTCTTTACTGGGAATCACTGAAAAAACCTTTTGAACCTTTTGTGTTACTTGTTGTTATTGGCCAGTGGGCTATTTTGCATGTTTACATTTTGTCTGTCTGTATAAAATTGTTGCTTGCATGTGATGCAGCTCATTGTATGCTGGCAGTTAGTAGTGCCCTGTATAAATGCAGGTGCTTAGAATCTCAATTTTCTTGTAAAACTAGCCCTAAGTGTTCCTGAGTGTGTAATTGCTCAATGAGTTTGTGTGAAGAGGGGCATTGCTCCATGAGATTAGACTAAGACTGTACTTCTGACCCAACTAGTACCTTAGAAAATCTGTTTTCCCACACAGTGGTTACTTAAAGATCACCATAGAATCCCTTGGTATGTCTCCCCCTTGTAACCCACTATATCTATATCTATATATATATATATATATATATATATATATATATATATATATATATATATATATATATATATATATCTGTATATATATATATTTATATGTATGGATCTACTTCAGTAGATCGAACTTTTACAAGTTCAAACCACATATGGCCGAGACCATATGTTCAAACTCGTAAACGTTCGAACACTGAAATAAAAACACATAAAACAAAAAAAACACAAAACTAAACATCTATAGCAGGGGGGCTACTCCCCCTAAACCCCCCATACCCCCCTTACTTAAATATACCAACTTCATGATCGCACTACATTGCAGAAATGGATAATTTTCCCTTTCCGCTCTACGGAGATCTCCATTCAGTCCAATATACACCTGCAACCATGGAGCTTTCCTAGTGTCTCTGTATTCTGGTCATAAACACCCTTCCTCAGTGCTACTATCATGCACAAAAACTCTTCCTCAGTGCTACTATAATGCACAAACACCCCTCCTTAGTGCTACTGTCATGCACAAACACCCTTCCTCAGTGCTACTATCATGCACAAACACCCTTCCTCACTGCTACTATCATGCACAAACACCCTTCCTCACTGCTACTATCATGCACAAACACCCTTCTTCAGTGCTACTATCATGCACAAACACCCTTCTTCAGTGCTACTATCATGCACAAACACGCTTCCTCAGTGATACTATCATGCACAAACACCCTTCCTCAGTGCTACTATCATGTGTCTCTGTAGCCAGCTTGGTAGAAATGGGCATCATGAGACAATGTAGAAATTGTTTTATGTTTACTAACAAATACCTAATTCTTAAACAATCCAATAGAGTAAGTGAGAGATGTAATTATACACTGTCTCAGAAAGCAAGGCACTCACACGCAATCATTACAAATGCTTAGTAGGTCATCAGAAACACACAAAACTACATTCTGCCACACATGCTATAGGACAAATACATAGACCCACATATGCTATGGTTCTTAATTTACCCAAACCAAAACCTCAAAGACCATCCAGATGCAGTAATTAAAATGAGCACTCTCAACAACCTCAAAACACACTACCAAAGTAACACCCACCATGACACATTCATTCTCAACTCACAGTGACCCTACATCCCAGCCCATTAGGTAGACCACTGCACAAACCAACATTTTAATCAAAGGGGTGACTCCATTGTGATTCACTCAACACTCGCCAGGCTGAACAAGGAGTGGGTTATGGTTAGTTGCCTTTCAGAGGCCAGGATCTGCCAGATCACACACACTCAGTCATAGTCCATGTGGGAGTAGATCCGAGATGTACCTCCTTAAACTATATGAACAGAGACATGATGGAGCTCTAGGACTATGTGTCACAGGCTGGTATGAGCCTAGCAATGAGCAGCATTCTAACTCCTTCAATGAGGATACCAAAATACTAACAAAAAAAAACTGACTTTAATCATTGGCTTAGTTTTTGGTGTCATACGAAGGGGGTACAATATTTGTCAGCCTGGGAGAATAGGGTCGACTAACCTCGATATTTTGTCAAGGATGGTCTGCACCTGTCCTTTCTAGGCTTTCAGATATTAATTAAAATCTTATCTATCAACATAGTGCCTTTTTAGGCATTGCCAACCTGGTAAACCATCTGATTTAGCTAAACCAGCCCAGAGCAATTGAAAGGTGATACTGCTCAGTGTCAGAAGTCTAAACAAAAAAACTCCACTCCCCACAAGCTCCCCTCACTCTGGAAGATGTAGATGTCTGTGTAGCTACTGAGCCATGATTTAAAGGGTCTATATTAGAACACTGAACGTTCAAAATTTTGAGTGTTCTAATATCGACCCGTTTTTCAGAGAATGCTGAAAACATCGAAGAAACAGAAAACCAATTTTTTTCCTAGGGAAAGAATTTGGTTGTCCACTTCTGTTGCTTTGGTATTTTTGGTGCTGTGGTGGAAAGTTAAGGGTTGGGTTCAGGTAAGTGTGTGATTGTGCGGACGTGAGGGTTAGAGCGGGTTAGGTGAGTTAGGGTTAGGGCTCGGGTCAGGTAAGTGTGCGATTGTGTGGACGTGAGGGTTAGGGCTGGGTAGGTGAGTTAGGATTAGGGCGCGGGTGAGGTGACTGTGCAATAGTGATAGTCCTTAGGGTTAGGGTTTGGGTTAAGGTAAGTGGATAGTTAGTGGTGTATGCATAGTTAAGTGTAGGGTTAGGTGTAAGAGTGCAGGTGTGTGTGTGTGGATTGCTGTTTGTTTGGTGCGCTTATGTTGTGTGTATGTGTTTTGGAACAGCAAATTATTTCCCTAGGAAAAAATACATTGTTCTGAATGTTCGATGTTGTAAATTTTCGATTCATAGGGTTTGATATTAGAACACTAGAAATTTTGAATGTTCGGTGTTCTAATATAGACCTGATTTAAAGCTGCAGACATCATCCTGCCAGTGCAGGGCTATAATGCCTTCCACACAGACTCTGGTCATTGAACCACATATACCAGTATGACTCAGACATAGTCCATGTGAGAGTAAATGACCTGAGATGTACCACCCTGGACTATGTGAAGAGAGACATTATGGAGCTCTCGGACTATGTATCCCAGGTCAGTATGAGCCTAGTACTAAGAAGCATTCCATGTTCTCCAAGAGATGACACAATGCTAACAAAAATAACTGACTTTAATAATTGGCTTAATTTTTGATGTCATTTGAAGGGAGTACAATATTTGTCAGCCTAGAAGGATATGATCGACGCACCATGATGCTTCACCAAGGATGGTCTGCACCTGTCACCTCAAGGCTTCCAAATATTGACTAAAACCTTGTCCACCACCATAGTACCTTTTAGGCACTGCCAATCTGGTAAACCATCCAACTTAGCTAAACCAACCCAGAAAAATGAAAAAGTCGCACTTCTTAATGCCAGGAGTCTAAAAAAAATTCCATTCAATGCAAGATCTCCTCAACCTAGAGAATGTAGATGTCTGTGTTTAAAGATGTGGAGATGACCCTAACAATGCAGGGCTATAATGTCTTCCATACATTTAAGCTAGTTACTGTACAGAAAGGGATAAAAGCTGAAGATGTCTCAATTTACATTATACATAATCACACCTCAAGGCTGGTTATGCAGTATGATGCACTTGAGCTTCTCCACATACAACTCATCATAAGCAAAATCCTATACCATATCTTTGTGAGCTATAGGTTTTCCTCTATGACACAGAAAATACATGCAACTTACTTAAATGAACTCAAGTGACTCTCTATTTATCCCAACACCGTAATCATGGATGACCTCAACTACCCCACTATAGAATGGGAATCTTACGCAACCTCAAACTTACAGGGTCAAAGATTCCTGGACTTTGTCAACAGGGATGCCCTGGAACAACCAGTCCATATGCCAACTATGAGTGCCAACACCCTTGACCTAGTCCTCATGAATATGGGGTAACTTTGCTCTTCCCAAAGTGTAACAGTCTCATTGGTCAGGCCAAACTCTTTAATAAAGAGATGCAAGGTACAGGGTTTGATTCTGACCTCTGGTTATTGGCTAAGCTTTTAATACACTGCAGACTGATATCATAGTATTTACTTATGAACCTGTGACACAAAGAAACCCTGGTACTTTTAGGATTTGTTCCAAGGCTAAATTTCTAGTTTTAAGTGACACCCTTGCAAACTTTCAAGCTCCCCAAACCCATGGAACACTGCTGCCTGTGTGGAGTCATTCACAAACCATCTTTTACAACCATGTGTAAATCTACATAGAAACAGTAGTACCTGTTTAAATAAGTACATAAATAACTCAAACAAGCCACCATGGTGGAATCCCAACATCAAAACACTGTATGACAAAAGGAAGAACATCAGGGCCAGAAAAAGAGAGTGCAATGCTTATCAAGGTAAGATTTCCCTCATAAAACTATATAAATAATTCAGAGGACTTACTATTTATTTTTTTATTTATTTTATTTTACATTTGTTGACCGGAAGAGTCCAACTGGATTACAAGTCTATTTTCAGTGGAGGCCCGGGGAGAAAAGCTCAAAGAGAACAATTTTTTTACAAAACATAGTTTTAAGGACAGGCTTTTGACATACAATTTCTGTAGAAGAAACTTTGACATACATATTATATACATACCGAATCGGTTGAGGCCCGGGTTAACAACGGCCGCCACCAGTACTGTTGGCCAACAGGGTGCTGGCAGAAATTGGACTACTGTTGGCCGAAGAAGGAGAAGAGGGGGAAGGCATGCCCAAAGTCAGGTAAAGGCTAGGACTGTGGCAATGAGGTTCGGAACTTTGAATGTTGGCAGTATGACTGGTATAGGGAGAGAGCTAGCTGATATGATGGACAGAAGGAAGGTTGGAATACTGTGTGTGCAAGAGACCAGATGGAAGGGGAGCAAGGGTAGGTGTATCAGAGGTGGGTTCAAATTGTTTTATCATGATGTGGATGGGAGGAGAAATGGCGTAGGGGTTATCCTGAAGGAACAGTATGCTAAGAGTGTTTTGGAGGTGAAAAGAGTGTCAGATAGAGTGATGTTAATGAAGCTGGAAATTGATTGTGTAATGATGAATATTGTTAGTGCATATGCTCCACAAGTTGGGTGTGCGATGGATGAGAAAGAAAAATTTTGGAGTGAGTTGGATGAAGTGGTGATGACTGTACCCAATGGTGAGAAAGTGGTGATTGCAGCAGATTTCAATGGGTATGTTGGGGAAGGGAATTGAGGGGATGAGGAAGTGATGGGTAGGTATTGTGTTAAGCAAAGGAATGCAGAATCTCAGATTGTAGTGGATTTTGTGAAAAGGATGGACATGGCTTTGGTGAATACATATTTTAACAAGAGGGAGGAGCATAGGGTGACATACAAGAGTGGAGGGAGATGAACACAGGTGGATTATATCTTAAGTAGAAGGGGCCAGTCTGAAGGAGATTGGAGACTGTAAAGTGGTGGCAGGGGAAAGTGTAGTTAGGCAGCATAGGATGGTGGTTTATAAGGTGACATTGGTGATCAAGAAGAGGAGGAGGAGTGTAAGGGCAGCACCAAGGATCAAATGGTAGAAATTGAAAAAGGGTAATTGTGAGGTGGAGTTCAGGGACGAGTTAAGACCGGCACTGTGTGACAGTGAAGAGTTACCGAATAGATGGGTAACTACAGCAGAGCTAGTAAGGAAGATGGCTAGAAAGGTGCTTGGTGTGACATCTGGAAAGAGGAAGGAGGACAAGGAGACCTGGTGGTGGAATGAGGAAGTACAGGAGAGTATACAGCGAAAGATGTTGGAGAAGAAGAAGTAGGATTGTCAGAGAGATGAAGAAAGTAGACAGGAGTATAAGGAGATGAGGTGCATGGCAAACGGAGAGGTGGTGAAGGCTAAGGATAACACTTATGAAGAGTTGTGTGAAAAGTTGGACACTAAGGAGGGAGAAAAGGACCTGTACAGATTGGCTAGACAGAGGGACCGAGCTAGTAAAGACATGCAGCAGGTAAGGGTGATAAAGGATAATGAGGGAAATATACTCACAAGTGAGAAGAGTGTGTTGAGCAGATGGAAAGAGTACTTTGAGGGGCTGATGAATGAAGAGAATGAGAGGGAGAGAAGGTTGGATGATGCGCGGATAGTGAATCATGAAGTGTAGTGGATTAGCAAGGAGGAAGTAAGGATAGCTATGAAGAGAATGAAGAATGGAAAGTCCAGATGACATACCTGTGGAAGCATGGAGGTGTTTAGGTGAAATGGCAGTGGAGGACTTAACTAGATTGTTTAATGAAATCTTGGAAAGTGAAAGGATGCCTGAGGAATGGAGAAAAAGTGTTTTGGTACCGAGTTTTAAGAATAAGGGTGATGTGCAGAGCTGTAGTAACTACAGAGGGATTAAATTGATCAGTCACAACATGAAGTTATGGGATAAAGTAGTGGAAGCTAGGTTAAGAAGGGAGGTGATGATTAGTGATCAGCAGTATGGTTTCATGCCAGGAAAGAGCACTACAGATGCGATATTTGCAATGAGACTGTTAATGGAGCAGTACAGAGAAGGTCAGAAGGAGTTGCATTGTGTCTTTGTGGACTTAGAAAAAGCATATGACAGGGTGCCTAGAGAGGAGTTGTGGTATTGTATGAGGACATCGGGAGTGTCAGAGAAGTATGTAAGAGTGGTGCAGGATATGTACGAGGGTAGTGTGACAGTGGTGAGGTCTGTGGTGGGAATGACGGATGTGTTTAAGGTGGAGGTGGGATTACATCAAAGATCAGCTCTGAGCCCTTTCTTATTTGCAATGGTGATTGACAGGTTGACAGACGAGATCAGACAGGAGTCCCCGTGGACTATGATGTTTGCAGATGACATTGTGACCTGTAGTGAGAGTAGGGAACAGGTGGAGGAGCACTGGAGAGGTGGAGATATGCTCTATAGAGAAGAGGAATGAAGGTCAGCAGGACTAAGACAGAATATATGTGTGTGAATGAGAGGGAGGATAGAGGAATATTGAGGATGCAGGGAGTAAAGGTGGCGAAGGTGGATGAGTTTAAATACTTGGGATCAACAGCTTAGAGTAATGGTGAGTGTGGAAGAGAGGTGAAGAAGAGAGTACAGGCAGGATGGAGTGAGTGGAGAAAAGTGTCAGGAGTGATTTGTGACAGACGAGTACCAATAAGAGTGAAAGGGAATGTCTACAGGAGGGTAGTGAGACCAGCTATGTTATGTTGGTTGCATGCAGTGGCACTGACAAAAAGGCAAGAGACAGAGCTTGATGTGGCAGAGTTAAATATGTTAAGGTTTGCACTGGGTGTGATGAGGGTGGACAGGATTAGGAATAAGTATATTAGAGGGTCAGCCCAGGTTGGAAGGTTTGGAGACAAAGCCAGAGGCAAGATTACGTTGATTTGGACATGTGCTGAGGAGGGATGCAGAGTATATTGGGAAAATGATGCTAAGGATGAAGCTGCTAGGAAACAGGAAAAGAGGAAGGCCTAAGATAAGGTTTATGGATGTGGTGAGAAAGGACATGCAGGTGGTTGGTGTGACAGAGCAAGATGCAGAGGACAGGAAGAAATGGAAACAGATGATCTGCTGTGGCGACACCGAACGGGAGCAGCCGAAAGAAGAAGAAGATTAACTAACAGATAGGATACATTCGTTCTCTACAATATAATATTACATTTTAGAAGATATTCCTAAGTTTAGGATTCCTGTGATAGATTTACTATCAGAGTAAAAGCAGAGTGACGTAGAATAAGCCTCTGAGAGAGCAGGTGATGCTCGCTATAGTTGAGAAGGATAACAAATTGATTCACTATATGTCTTTGCCTGGTTTTAGTTGAGAAGGATAACAAATTGATTTGCAATATGTCTTCTCCTGGTTCTAGTTGCTTATGGAGAGCTCAACATTGTTGGGGTAGTTTTCCCTAACTCCTGGAGAGATGGGATGAGCAGTAGATTAACAGTCCAAAGTGGGTACAGTACTATGATTGGTTGGCTTAGCAGAGTTACTTAAGTTAGGTGAAGTGTTCTAACAAAGTCTACCAAAACCAAATCTGAGGTAAAATTAGCTTCTCACGCTAAGGATAACCATAAGGCATTCTACAACTATGTCTTAAACCTCAAAGGCAGTACACAGAAATGTGCTGATCTAATAGTAAAACAGCCACTTATACTGAGCTGGAGGATATAAAAAATCTAATGGACAATAAATTAATCTCCAGTTTTGTTCTGCTTCCTCCCCCAGACACCTCTCAGGAAATACTCCTGATCTTAGCTCCCTCAACTATCACTAGTGAACAGGTTCTTAATATGCTGTCCAAAGCCAAAAACACTGCATTAATGGAGCATGATAATATCCCTGGATGCCTCCATAATGTCATAAAATATGACCTATCAGGCCCACTAGAAGTACTATTCAGTTGTAACTTCCATACAGGCTTTGTACCAAGGGCATCAAGGACTGCAACTGTTATCCCTCTGCACAATTGTAGGCCATTTACAAACCTGGGAAACTACTGACACATAAACCTGACTAGTCTAATATATGAGGCCATGAAAAGAATAATTATGGACATAATAAACAAAGACATAGGAAACCTTTAGACATTGGATCCAACCCAGTTTGAGTTTGTTAAGGGCAGGTCATGCCTACTCAAACTGGTGGATTTGTTCAAGAAAGTCACCAAAGTAATGGATGTGGGCAAAATGGTGCATAAGGGCTACCTATACCTGGCCAAAGCATTCAACCCAATTCCCCACTTAGTCATTGTTGACAAACTCAAGAAACTATGTATAAACCCCTATGTCATCTGCGGAATAGCCAGCTGGCTCACAGAAAGGACTTAAGTCAGGTTAGATAAGTCTACGTCTACAAAAAAGCCGTTTACTAAAGGAGTATCACAGGGCTCATTGCTGGGGCTGTTCCTTTTTGGAATCTACTTCTCTGAAGTCAAGGCCAACATCAAAGACCTTTGGCTGACAAAGTTTGCAGATGATTGTAAACTAGTTGCAGTCATAGAATCCCTCAAACACACAAAAATCCTCCAAGAGGGCATGACAGAGACTAATAACTAGTGTTAGAATCATGGTTTAAAACTCAATGCTAAAAATGAATAATAGTATATTTCAGAAAGACAACCACCCCTGGAAATTATTGCATTGATAATTCCCCCTATGAGTTGACCATGGGCTCAGAGATTTGGTAATACATGTAGACAGCAACTTGGTCTTTGACCATTATGTGCCGACTGTAGTAAGAAAATCATTCTACATTGACCAACATATAAACAAAGGGTTCTACCTGACTTAAGTCGAGGCAGAAGACCGAAGAAGACCGGCCTTGAATCATGTGGCAGAACATCGACAATGCAGAAGACCGACACGACGGATGACAACACCACCGCGCCCGGATGCCCCGACATGGGGAAAGCTGTGTGAGTATCGCGGTAGTGACGGACGGGCGGGTAAGAAAAGTGTAAGTGTGGAGATTGACGATGGGGGTGTGGGGGGGGGGTAAGGTTAAGTTAAGGGGGGCGAGGGGGGTGGGGGGAAGTGAGTAGTGGAGGGTTAGGGGCGAGGAGGGTGGAGTTAGGTTAGGGGGGTTTTAGGGAGATAGGAGGGGGTTAGGGTAGGAGGGGTTAGGAGTTAGGGTTAGGAGAAGTTAGGTTAGGTGGGGTTAGGGGGGTAGTAGGTAGGTTAGGTAGGGTAGAGTAAGTGTCGTTAGGGATAAGGTTTAGTGGTGTAGTGTGATTTTTTAGTGTACTTGTGTGTGTGTGGTGTGGTTTGTGGAATGGGGATGTGTTTTGAAACAAAGGTATGACATCTAGGTCCAAAGATGTCATTGTTTTGTGGAACTTGGCCCTCATTAGACCAGTCATTGAGTACAATGCTCTCTCTGGAATGTACTTGACCAGGCATATGCAACAACTGGATCATTCATAGAGGTTCCACACATAAAGGATACATGGTGTAGAAAACATGTTCTGTGTGGATAGTCCTAGACTCTTATCATTCTACTCAGTCTCATACAGACTGCTGATGGAGAATCTATGGCTGGCCTTCAAAGCAGCCCTTGATCCAGCTGTTTTGGACCTGTTGCACATGGCTCCCTAAGGAAATGTCAACACTCAAAATGCATAATGCCAAAAAAGACAAAAAACCCAGTAGAGAAGCAAATCTCAAAATCTGCCCTTCTCCTTAAAACTTCTATTTACGGGGGAGGGTGAAGCCCCCTGGACCCTCCCCATGTGAGGGGGTCTCCCACACCCCTGAAACTTATATCAACTCTAAAACTGCCATATCTCTGTAAAAAGGGAATATTCCAAGAAATGCCATCTCAGACAAAGTATATGAAAGTCCTATCTTTTGGCCATTCAGTCTCTATGTTTCAGGAATTGCTCTAGCAGGTCCTGACATTTCAAATGTTTACCATTGCACATCCATAAAAAATAGCATTAGAAACACCTGATCTAGGACATGAACTTCATCTGCAACATAAATGACATTTTTGCGCTTGTTACTACTCAGCCAAGCTCCTCGTGGTCCTGCAGAGTGGTGCTAGCAGAAGAGAGGCTAAAAGAGTGACTGCTAACCTGATAAAAGTGTTTTTTTCCTGCTACTACCTGGGCGACTGTCCGATCTAGCTAAACTGCAAGTATTTCTGCTTCTTGAACTGTTTTAAACTGTTTAAAGTTGTTTTTGCACCTGCACTTTTAAAGTTTGTCCTGTTTGTTGCATTTACCTGTTTAGGCTACACACTCAAGTGCGCTAGCCTGTGTTACATATTTATTGCATTTTCCTGCTGTTTGTTGCAAAAAAGAAAAAAAAAATTATCCTTGTTTCCCGTCTTTCCTGACCTAGAGTAGTCCAAATACAGGCTTTGCTGTATTCTGGACTTTTGGAAAGTTCCTGTGTTGCCCATTTCCTTTCTTGGATAAAGGGAGGCTTCTTTGTTCACCAGTGGCAGTGGGGAGCTTAGAGCAGCCTATCTATTCCTGGAGGAGTGTTCCCAGCACAAGAATCTGGTAGTCTATTGGCCGTTTTGGGCCAATTTCTAGCTCCTTCAAGTCCCCCTGTATAAAACCCGCTTTGGTGCGACTTTGCACGATTTTGCGCATAGGGCAGCATCGGGCAGCTCCACTTAATTGGGTTTAAACCATTCTCGGCTCCACAAATTCTGCTCTTCACATTTTTCCCTTAGAACTGATCTAGTTCTCATAATAAACACCCTATTCCTACATCAAAGCCTGGCACTTGCTCACTAAAGCAATTATATAAGTCAGCACTAAAAAAGTAAAAGCACTACACCCTCACAAACTCCCCTTGAGTACATTGTTCCCCATTGACCCTTTTTTTCAATTATAAAGGAATTCCCAATACTATTCTAGCATGTCCAAAGGTCAGTTGTCAATCTCCTCTCCAGTCCAGCTGGTGAATCTGGGAATCTTGAGGCAATGTTACAACTGCTTCATGTACACAGACAACCCTCTCCTCCTCCCAACAATTTCCAACACATGTGAGAGATGCAACCATATAGCCAAACTGGAGGCTAAGCTCTCTCAACTCAGTACTGGCATAACCAGTCAGGAGGAGAAGGAAACCACACTGACTACAATTCCAGTCTCACATAGACCTACCACGACAGCAAACCAAATACATAAACACACAAAAACATACTCGGAGGCTCTAAATAAAAATCTGCCTAAGCAGCAGGGACCTCCAAAGCAGACACCCAAGCAACCGCTACCCCAAAACAAAACACGTGCCACACATAGCTCACAAAGCCAGTGTGCCAAACAGTCACAGCCCTTAAGGCTAAACAACACACCTGATACACTTGTAATAGGTGACTCTATCGTCAGGCACACTGACGTCCCACTCACCAGACTGAACAAGGAGAAGGTCATGGTAAACTGCCTGTCGGGCGCTAGGATCCACCACATAACACAAGCACTCAGGTCACTCCAAGGCAAGTACAAATATGACTCAGTCATTGTCCATGCTGGTGTGAATGACCTGAGACGTACCTCCCTGGACTACATGAAAAGAGACATAGAGGAGCTCTCTGAGCATGTAGCCCAGGCCGGTATGACCCTGATCTTGAGTAGCATCTTACCATCACCAAGAATGATGCCACAGTATGAAGACAAGATGATCAATTTCAACAATTGACTTAAGTATTGGTGTCATTTAAAGGGGATCCAATGCCTGTCAGCCTGGGATGACATGCTCGACAAGCCACGATGCTTCGCTAGGGACAGCTTGCACCTGTCATCCCTGGGCTTTCAGATATTGGCAAAGGCTCTTGCCACCCCCATAGTGCCTTTTTTAGGCAAGGCTCAAAAGACAAACCCACCTCCATAGGTATCACAAGGGATAAGAAACTAAGAGTAATGCTACTCAACACCAGAAGTCTAAACCTCAAGATGCACTTTTCGAAACTCTCCTTAGCATGGAGAACATCGATATCTGTGCAGTAACAGAAACCTGGTTCAAGGATCCCGAGAGCACCCCAGCACTACCAGGTTATACCTCATACCATGCTTTTCGGCCCCAAAACTTGGACAGAACCACAAAAGGAGGGGGAGTATCAATATTCGTCAAAGATACCCACACCTCCAGGTTGGTGGCACAGCACGAAGCATCAGAGACTATCCATGTGCAACTAACAATGGGTAAAACTGCCTTCCAGTTTATAGCCTGCTACAGACCACCCTCCGAAACCCAGGAACCCCACTCGGCCTTTCTGAGAACACTGGAAAATATGAAGGTCTCTCCAAACACCATTATATTGGGCGACTTCAACTACCCAAACATAGACTGGAAGCATTACTCTAGCTCCAACGCCCTAGCCCAAAGGTTCCTAGAATTTATAAACTCAAATGCTATGGAACAACTTGTTACCACTCCCACAAGGGGGGAAAACATACTGGACCTGATCATCACCAACATGGGGGCTCTATGCTCCAGACCAGTAGTGTATCCCTCACTGGTAAGATCAGACCATAAACTAATCTCACTGGATATTCACATCCCGACCCCACCCCGTGCCCAGAAAACCACAGTGAAAAACTTCTCTAAAACAAATTTCAGACTCCTCAAAACCGAGGTGGAATCCTTCAAAGCCCCCGGGCCTGTGGAAAATACGTCCCAGACCGCAGAATCCTTTATAAACGCATTCTATGAACACCTTCAGGAATGCATGGATCATGCAATCCCAAATAAAACCAAGACTCAATCCACCAAACACAGGCATCCTGTCTGGTGGACCCCAGCCATAAACAAACTATACAATAGAAGGAGGAAGCTACTACATGATAGAGCAAAATCCCAAAAAGGGAAGACATCTCTGATCAGTATTAGCAAAAAACTATGGGCACTCATAAAATCGTCTAAGGCCAGCTTCGAGAGAAAAATTGCACAGGACACTAAGGATAATCACAAGGCTTTCTTTAGTTATGTTAGGAACCTGGGTGGGAATTCCCAGATATGCTCAGAATTAGTCCAAAATGACAAAAATACACCGAACCCACAGACATTGCCAACATCCTAGCTGACAGGTTCAGCACAAACCCCCTCCCACCAAAAGGGCAAATATCTATCCCAGCAGAGTGCTGTCCCCTGACATCTCAGATGCTCAGGTAAGAGCCGACCTCTCCAAAGCAAAATCACAGCATCAATGGGACCAGACAGTGTCCCGGGCTGCGTCCTACATGAACTCCAAGAAGAGCTAAACCCAAACATAAAACTACTGTTCAATGCAGCCTTACTACAGGATATGTACCCAAAGAGTGGCGTACAGCAACAGTGGTCCCTCTCCACAAAGGTGGTGCCTCAATGGATCCTGGAAACTATCGCCCCATAAGCCTGACTAGCTTGGTCTGCAAAGCTATGGAAAGGATCATCATGGACCTCATAAATAAAGATATTGGGGACCTACAGACACTGGATCCTACCCAGTTCGGCTTTGTTAAGGGCAGATCCTGCCTCTTAAACCTGGTTGATTTCTTTGAAACAGTCACCAAGGCCATTGACGAGGGGAAGGTGGTCCACACAGCCTACCTGGACCTCGCAAAAGCCGTCAATACAATACCCCACTCGGGCATTATAGATAAGCTCACCAGCTTAAATATAAACCCCTATGTCACTAGATGGGTTGCAAACTGGCTCAAGGACAGAACTCACATGGTTAGAATTGCTGGAGCCATGTCAGACTCCAAACCAGTTACAAGTGGCATCCCACAAGGCTCAGTCCTGGGACCTCTCTTGTAGGGTATATATTTCTCAGAGGTACAGGCCAACACGGAAGGACTGTGGCTGACCAAGTTCGCAGATGACTGCAAACTAGGCACCATAATCGACTCTCCAGCCGACACAAGCATCCTACAAAACGGCCTCACAGAAACAGACAACTGGTGCCAGAGCCATGGCCTCAAGCTAAATGCCAAAAAGTGTATAGTCATCCCCTTTGGCAAAAACAAAGTGCCCACAAATTACCACATAGGTGGTAATTCATTAAGTACGGAAGAAGTAATTAGGGACCCAAGTTGATAGCAATCTCTCATTTGAAAACCACGTGGCCAAAGTGGTTAGAAAAACATTTTATATAGCCCACCTAATCATGACGGGATTCACATCTAGATCAGGGGAGGTCATCGTGCCTCTTTACTCATCCCTCATCAGTCCCATAATTGAGTACAATGCCCCTTTTGGGATGTACCTTACCAGATACCTGCAGCAACTGGAAAGACCCCAAAAGTACCTCACCAAGAGGATCAAAGGGCTCAAACAGATGCCATATGCTGCCCGGTTAAAGAAACTCCAGCTCTACTCAGTGGCATACCACCTTCTCAGAGGCGATCTGTGCCTGACGTATAAAGCCATGTCCAACCCAAAATTAATGGACATGCTGCACCTCAGAAAATCCAAATTCCATCGAGCTATGCGCTCGAGAGACTTGAACCTCAGTACTGAAATAAATAGGACATGCTGGAGGGACAGATTCATAACCCAGAGGCTCCCTTCACTATGGAATAAAATCCCAGTCCAGGTTAGGCAGAGTCCCTCATTGACTCTCTTCAAGAGGAATCTTGATGAGTGGATGGGAGATCATAGGTTTACCCCGGGTATCAGTTCTGTGTCACTGTTAGACAGAGGCACAGTATACTAACCTCGAAAAATGGCATAGCAAAATTCATTTAAAATGGGTGGCGAAAGCCAAACACACTCTGGCTAGGCTTATAAATGCCCTAGGGCAGATAGCCTGGTATGAACCTATGAACCTATGAACCTATGTTGAAGGAACATGTATGTGTCCCAGAGACTACTCCTTCTCCAGAACAGGCTTCCTATCCATGTGAAGCAGAGTTCTTCCCTGCTCTTATTCAAGCACAATTTGGATCATAAATTTACTCTTGTCTGCCACCTTTTGTACCTATTAGAAAGATGAACAAAGCCTGAGGTGAGGCTATGATTGAACATGGTACTTAGGTGGGAGTTCCAGTTCGTTCCATAATTTATGTAGAATGCAGCCTGGGATGTTGTCAGGTCCCATGGATGCTGTGTTCTTGCCTTTGGAGGTTGTGGTTTTTACCTGTGCAGCCATGATTACAGGAACGTTGCATTCTTCCGGCATAGAGATGGGCCCTTTAGGGGGTGAGAGGGAGGTAAAGTTAGCACCGAACCTATCTGCCAGGATGTTGGCAATATCACTTGGTTCTGTATATTTAGTGCCATTGTGTTGTAACACCGAGCAGATCTGAGTGTTGCCATTGAGATTCTTGACATAGCTAAAGAATGCGTTGTGGCTGTCTTTAGAATCAGTGATTTTGTTTTCGCAACTAGCTTTGGAGGATTTTATGAGGGGATCTCAGCTTCTTACTGAGGCTGACCAGTGAGTTCCTCCAATCATGGGATGTTACTCTTTTTTGCAACAGTTTCTTTCTTTTGCTATAGAGTTTGTTTATGGCAGGGGACCACCAGGTTGACTTCCTTTTTTTTGGAGGATACCATCTTGTTTCTGTTAGGGATAGCATGACCCATGCACTCGTGTAAGTGCTTAAAAAGTGCATTTGTGTAGGATTCAACAGTCGTACCTCTATTGTCCATCTGCATGTTTGTCGTGAAGTTTGCCACTTCTGTCTTAAGAAGCGTAAAGTTGGCTTTGGAGAAATTTTTTACAGTGGTTTCCCTAATGGGGGGTGGGGACGGGATGTGGATGTCTATGGTGATTAGCTTGTGGTCAGATCTGACCAACGAGGAATTGACCTCTGATGTGGAACATGGGACGCCCATGTTGGTAATGACCAGGTCTAGGATATTGCTGCCCCTGCTAGGGGTGTGGATTAGCACTGAATGGCACACAGTGATGGTTATCCCACTCCACAAAGGGGGCGCCACCACGGACCCTGGGAACTACCACCCCATTAGCCTGACGAGCCTGGTCTGCAAGGCCATGGAACGTATCATCATGGAACTTATAAACAAAGACATTGGTAATCTCCAAACTCTGGATCCCACCCAGTTTGGGTTTGTAAAAGGCAGATCATGTCTCCTAAGCCTGATAGACTTCTTTGAAGCAGTCACCAAAGCTGTAGACGAGGGCAAGGTGGTTCACACAGCCTATCTAGCTCTTGCCAAGGCTTTCAACACCATCCCCCACTCTGGAATTATAGATAAACTCACTAAACTAGATATAAATCCCTATGTCACAAGATGGGCTGCCAACTGACTCACTGACAAAACCCACACTGTGAAAGTAGCAGACTCTAAATCCAACTTCAGACCAGTGACAAGTGGAGTACCACAGGGTTCAGTCCTGGGTAATCTCCTGTTTGGTATCTACTTCTCTGAAGTACAGGCTAACACAGAAGGTCTTTGGCTAATGAAGTTCGCAGATGACTGCAAACTAGGAGCCATAATTGAAACTCCTAATGATATGGACAGCCTACAAAAGGGCCTCACTGAGACAGATGCCTGGTGTCAAACCATGGCCTCAATGCTCAAAGCCAAAAAGTGCATTGTCATGCCCTTTGGTAAAAACTCTGTACCTATGAACTACCACATAGGCAATAGTCTACTTAACACTGAAAGTATGATAAGAGACCTTGGGACACAGGTGGACAGTAGTCTCTCCTTTAATAATCACATTGCCACAGTAGTCAGGAAATGTTTCTACATGGCACACCTCATCACAAAAGGTTTATCATCCAGAAAAAAAGAGGTCATTGTTTCCCTCTACTCATCACTCATTAGACCCATTATAGAGTACAACGCCCCTTTTGGTATGTACCTCACAAGACATCTACAACAACTGGAAAGGTCACAGAAATACCTCACAAAGAGGATTACTGACCTCAAACAGATGCCCTATGCAAACTGTCGCAAAAAACTCCAGCTTTACTCCATTGCATATCGTCTACTCAGAGGTGATCTCTGCCTAACATACAAAGCTATGTCAAACCCAGAGCTGTTGGACATGCTCCACTTAAAGAAATCCCAATCCCTCTGAGCTACATGCTCTAGGGACCTAAACCTTGTCACCACAGTAAACAGAACATGCTGAAGGGATAGATTCCTGCCCCAGAGACTTCTTATACTCTGGAACAAACTACCTATCTATATCAAACAAAGCTCCTCATTAGCACTCTTCAAGAAAAATCTTGATGATTGGATGGGAAACAGGAAATTCACCCCGGGGATCACTTCTGTGACTTTGCTCGACAGGGGCAAAGGAAAATAATTTTCTTGGGTGGCAAAAGCCAGGGTACCTTTTTGGCTAGGCTTATATATATAATAAATACACACACACACACACACACACACACACACACACACACACACACACACACACACACACACACACACACACACACACACACACACACACACACACACGCACGCACACATTTATGCTTATTTTCCTGTCAAGATAGTCTGGCTGTAGGATGGATAAGATATGTGCATCTAGGTAGTAGGCAAGCTTGATGATTTTGTCTTCCAGCAGTGTTGTCTGTACCTCCTATACTGTTGCCAAATAAGATTGCACCCTCCAGTTCTTTCTTGGTACACAAAATGATATACCTTGATTTGATTAAGAGCCAGTATCCCAATCAATGTTTAAAAATGTTCTTTAAAATCATAATATTTGTAATTACTTTCATATTCTGGCTTCTAATCCAGGCAAGAGGTTTGTTTATACTGCATGGGGCTTTATGACAAAACTGAAGCCTGAAAAGTGCATGTAGGTTTCACTGAAGCAGCAAATAAAAGGTTTGAAAAATGCCTTTGAGCCTTCTTTTGTAGAGAAGCAGAGAGTTAGTTAAGTGGCTTGCCTCTAGAATCTTAGTGGGTACAGCCAAGCTGCTGAAGTAATAAGAAACACAGAGAAAGGGTGACAGATCATGGTGGGGTGGGGGGGTCTTAGAGAGAGAGAGAAGAAAAACAACAACAACAACAAACACCAGGAAAAGGATCATAGAGAAAGCCAGAGGTATAACTAGGAAGTCAAGCATTATTTCAAATACTCAGAAGACCATGCCATGATGCTTCCCATTTAGACATTTAGAGCACCACTAGCTGCAGAGAGAAATACTTTACATGGTACTTCTTTTCCCAGCCAGGAGGTTTCTCTTTCCACTGTTGCTTCTCTCAGTGCAGGAAACTGAACAGTGGTTATAATCTATAAGCTCTACACCAATAGTCAACTCCTCCATGGTTAGACCTGACCACAAACTAATCACCTTGGAAATCCACATGCCACCAATCCACCCCACCCTCCGCAAAGATGACCACCATGAAAAATTTCTCCAAAGCTAACTTTGGGCTCCTAAAAACAGAGGTGGCTAACTTCACGGCACCCATGCAAATGGAGAATAGTTGCATGATCGCCGAATCATACGCCAATGTACTGTACGAACACGCACACAAATGCATGGATCTCACCATACCAGATAGAACCAAGATGCACTCTTCCAAAAAAGGAAGCTAATCTGGTGGTCCCCTGCCATAAACAGACTCTACAACAGAAGGAAGAAACTGATGCTGAATAAGTTGAAGTCCCAAGACTGGAAAACCTCCCTTATCGGCCTCAACAAAAAGTT
The DNA here is from genome assembly GCF_019279795.1 of Protopterus annectens. Taxonomy (NCBI): domain Eukaryota; kingdom Metazoa; phylum Chordata; order Ceratodontiformes; family Protopteridae; genus Protopterus; species Protopterus annectens. The sequence continues at coordinate 746,386,956 of NC_056730.1, read as the reverse complement.
GAGATCCCTCATCAAATCATCTAAAGCTAGCTATGAAAACAGAATTGAAACAGATAGTAAAGACAACCACAAGGACTTCTATAGTTATGTAAAGAATTTCCATGGAAATACCCTGATTTACTCTGAGCTACTGCACAATGGTACCTCCTATACCGAGCCAACAGATATTGCCAATATACTGGACGACAGATTCAGTACCAGCTTTACCCCTTCCCTCCCAAAGGACCAATCACAATACCAGTAGATTGTCAGGCACCCAGTATTACTGCTGCACAGGTTAAAACAGAACTGTCCAAGGCCAAGAATACGACTTCTATGGGACCTGACAATATCCCTGGCTGTGTTCTACATGAACTACAGAGTGAACTGATACCTCATCTGTGTGCCCTGTTCAATCACAGCCTCACCTCAGGCTTTGTCCCTACCAAATGGTGCACTGCTATAGTCATCCCTCTCCACAAAGGAGGAGCGACTACAGACCCTGGGAACTATCGCCCCATTAGCCTGACAAGTCTGATATGTAAAGCTATGGAAAGCATCATTATGGACCTAATAAACAAGGATATAGGGAATCTCCAAATTCTGGATCCCACACAGTTTGGTTTTCTGAAGGGTAGAGCATGCCTGCTCAACTTTGAGTCAGTCACCAGAGCTGTGGATGAAGGCAAGGTGGTTCATACAGCCTACCTTGATTGGGCCAAGGCCTTTGATACCATTTCTGACTCAGGGATCATAGAAAAACTCACTAACTTAGGCATCAACCCTTATATAACTAGGTGGGTTGCAAACTGGCTCACAGATAGAACCCACAGTGTGAAAGTATGTGACTTCAAGTCAGACTAAAGACCAGTTATGAGTGGAGTCCCACAGGGATTGGTCCTGGGTCCTCTCCTGTTTGGTATGTACTTCTCAGAACTCCAGGCCAAAATGAAGGGACTCTGGCTGACAAATGTCGCAAGTTTGGAGCCATTATTAACTCCCCAAGTGATGTTAACATCCTACAGAAAGGCCTCACTGAGACCAACAACTGATGTAAGAAGCATGGCCTTAAGCTCAATGCCAAAATATGTGTCGTCACCCCCTTTGGGAAAAACCCAGTTCCCATGAATTACCATATCGATGGTAGTCCACTGAACACAGATGGCGTTATAAGAGATCTGGGAACACAGGTTGACAGCAACCTCTCTTTTGACCACCACATTGCCACTATGGTCATAAAGTCCTTCTATGTGCCACATCTCATTACTAAGGGTTTTGCATCCAGGAAGAAAAACGTCATTGTCTCCCCCTACTCTTCCCTCATTAGGCCAGTCATCGAGTACAATGCCCCATTTGGCATGTACCTCACTAGACACCTGCAACAACAGGAGAGGCCACAAAAGTACCTCAAAAGAGGATCCTAGGCCTTAAACACTGGTCCTATATGGACAGACTCAAAAAACTCCAACTCATATCACCTACTTAGAAGTTATCTCTGCTTGACTTACAAAGCCATGTCTGACCCAACTCTGTTTGAAATGCTACATCTGGGGCATGGCCAAGGATGAACACAGGATAGCAGCAGATTTCTGTAGCTCCACCAAGACAACATCATAAACAAGGAAATTTACCATCCAAACTTGTCTAATGGAATTTATTTCTTCATAAAATCATTTGGAATATCATTTTCTACAATAATATCCAAAAAAGAAAAACACTTGACTGATTTTCCTGTCAGAAATCTTCTTGGAAGTTTCTCACTCATCTCAACTCATCAGAATGAGCTACAGTAAAGCTAACAACCAGGATTCTACCCTTAAGAAAGAACTTCAGGCATTACTACTAAACATGCAGGAACTGACAACTATAATAGATAGAACTGATTTTGAAATAGACAACTTCAAAGAAAAAACTACCAAACAAATGGATATATTACATGAAGACTTACAACAGCAAAAAACACAGATTTCAGGTAAAGAGGATGCATTCAATGACATGGATAGTAGAATTAAAGAAGGAGAAATGAACATTGAATTTCTCCTCAAACAAAACACTCTTCTCCAGTCTAAATTGGATGATTTGGAAAACAGATCTCAACGTAATAACATAAGGATCTTTGGACTACCAGAAGGCATATAAGGTAATAACATTATAACTTTTTTAAACACTTGGCTACCAAAAACTCTAGATCTATCTGAGGCATTTTCTTTTGGTATAGAGAGAGCCCATAGATCTCAATCTTTCTCTGCCACTAATAAGATCATTCCTAGATCAGTTATAGTGAAATTTTTATCTTCATTTGATAAAGAGATGGTATTAAAATCAGCATGGGCAAAAGCACCTTTAAAAGTTAATGATGCAGTAGTGCGCTTTGATAATGATTATTCCACTCTGGTGATATCTAAAAGGAAAACCTTCTTGCCACTGAAAAGAAAACTAAAAAAAGGCACAACTGAAAATACATCTTTTGTTCCCTGCCAGACTAAATATTTTCTTACCTGATGGTCCTAAAATGTTTGAGGATTTGGACACTGCTTTAGCCTATATTAAAAAACATAAAATATTGGACAAGATATTAGAAATGGAATGGGCAAGCCCTCCATTGAAAAGACCGGCATCAGGCACAACTTGGAAGACAACAGACATGCAAAAGAGACTAAAAAATAAATGAATAACTTGCTTTACAGCATTCTGATTAGTTTATGTAAACTTCCTTGTTCCCTCAAATAATCCACAAACAACATATGATTACCACAAAGCTTCTAAAGTCTTTAAAGTATGCAACTTGTTATACTAACAAATTTTCTTCCCAAGGAACAAGTAACCAGTTACAATTTTTATTTGTTGCTTTTTTAATCTCTCTTTGTGAGATCAAAGGTTAGAAACAAGTTATATTCATTTAATTTTACTAAAAAATATTTTCCCCTTTTTTATTTTTTTATTATTTTTATTATTATTTCTTTTTTAAATCTATTTAAAATATTGCTATGTTTAGTTGTCATTTTTCTTTTGGCTTTTCCTGGTTAGGGGTCACCACAGCGGAACTCCGGTCTGCTAATGATTGGCAGTTGATTTTTATGGTGCCAGCCTGACTCCCAACCTTTAACGAAGGCATGCCCATTCACATATGTCTTTCGAATGCCACTCGGCCACAGGGAGGACATGCAGACTCCACACAGAAGGCACTACAGCCAAGAATCGAATGGGAGAACTTCTTGCTGTGAGGCGACAACGCTACCGCTGCACCACCATGGCTTCATTGCTATGTTTAGTACTGTTTAGTTATAATTGCTTAACACTATAAAACTGAGACAGTTTAAACTCATTACAACTAACATGCTATAAAGTATAAACAGCTGATTAAACAAAATAAATATAAATGCAGTATTTTATGCTTAGATACATTAGCAGATGAATGATTAATATATGCACCACTGTATTCCTTGATATAGTAATAGATGAATGATATAGTATAAGCATGCATTTTTTTTTGGGGGGGGGCAGTTATACCCTTACAGTTTTGGTATGTATGAGCTTAGAACATTGTATAGCTTAGGAAATGATATGGGGTTCATGTATGTTGTAAATAGACTTATAATGTTTTCTATGGCCTGATATTACTGAGGCTTTGATTCCCAAGGCTTGTGGAACACCTCGAGCTGTCTCTACAGTACACAGAGCCTTATTACACTTAAAATGTATTATTTTCACTTACTTTCATCAAATTTCCCACTGGAATCCCTCAGGAGACAACTTTAGACACTGGCAACCTCGAGAATAGTGCTCAGGAGCCGTTTTCTAAACCTTCTTGTTCTAACTGTACATCTGAGTTGAAGAAAGCAGCCATCATGAACTTTGACCTCTGATTTCACTCACACATGACATAATGCTGCAAAGTAAGCCAGTTCCAGGAAGCAGAACAGTCGCAAACACGGAAATATGACGAAAACGGACTTTTTTAACACAAAAATGTGAGTTTTTATCATTATAATAGCCCTTTATTGATATAATTTATGTTTAGTAAAGCTACAGCACATTTTAAAGCATTATCTTACAGTCTAACCCATTTACTGAACTTTTGTAATGTGCAGCAGCTGAATTCAGTAGTATATTAGTTAGAATGTTCTTAAAGGTGCTTTACACAAAAAGCAGTACTGCAATTGTTTTAATGCACATACTACAACATGCTTTTGCTATGAAACAATGTATGATAATCTTATATTTTGAACTTTTTTAATTCAGAACTAGAGTCATTTGATATTTTTTAAGCTAGTATGTAATACATACCATATATGAAGCCATTGCATATTGTTTTCTATATAATGTCATGACTTCCCTTTGATTAATGCAATGTTTCTTACTATTCTGTTTTTGCTTTGGTAATTAATTCTCCTATAATACCTTAATGAACAAGCAGATAATAAATTTATGTATATCTCTATGGCTGCATATGTTTAAATCATTTACATTACTACCTTCATAACAACTGTAATGAATAATTTGATCTGAGTAATATATTGTGCCACAGAAGCATTAGTTAACATATATTCCTAAGCTCAGGAGTTTTTAATATAAAACAGTTATATATAATAGATGCTCATTTATCTGGTTGAAAATGTTTAATTCTGCTTAATAATCGGTCAAATTGGTGTTGCTCATACACATGATTTGAGCTATTTACTTTCTTAAGAACTGGATCTCCTGTTATATCCCAATTCCTTTAAAATGTTTCAAAATGTGTAATTTACTTACTGGCACCCCACCTAAGTACCATGTTCAGTCATAGCCTCACCTCAGGCTTTGTGCCTGATGAATGGTGCACAGCAACGGTTATCCCACTCCACAAGGGGGGGAGCCACCGCAGACTCTGGGAACTACCGCCCCATTAGCCTGACGAGCCTGGTCTGCAAGGCCATGGAACGTATCATCATGGAACTTATAAACAAAGACATTGGTAATCTCCAAACTCTGGACCCCACCCAGTTCAGGTTTGTAAAAGGTAGATCATGTCTCCTAAACCTGATAGACTTCTTTGAAGCAGTCACCAAAGCCGTAGACAAGGGTAAGGTGGTTCACACAGCCTATCTAGATCTTGCCAAGGCTTTCAACACCATCCCCCACTCTGGAATTATAGATAAACTCACTAAACTAGGTATAAATCCCTATGTCACAAGATGGGTTGCCAACTGGCTCACTGACAGAACCCACACTGTGAAAGTGGCAGACTCCAAATCCGACTTCAGACCAGTGACAAGTGGAGTACCACAGGGTTCAGTCCTGGGTCCTCTCCTGTTTGGTATCTACTTCTCTGAAGTACAGGCTAACACAGAAGGTCTTTGGCTAATGAAGTTCACAGATGATTGCAAACTAGGAGCCATAATTGAAACTCCTAACGATGTGGACATCCTACAAAAAGGCCTCACTGAGACAGATGCCTGGTGTCAAAGCCATGGCCTCAAGCTCAATGCCAAAAAGTGCATTGTCATCCCCTTTGGTAAAAACTCTGTACCCATGAATTACAACATAGGTGGTAGTATGCTTAACACTGAAAGTGTGATAAGAGACCTTGGGACACAGGTGGACAGTAGTCTCTCCTTTGATAATCACATCGCCACAGCAGTCAGGAAATCCTTCTACATGGCACACCTCATCACAAAAGGTTTCTCATCCAGAAAAAAAGAGGTCATTGTTCCCCTCTACTCATCACTCATTAGACCCATTATAGAGTACAACGCCCCTTTTGGTATATACCTCACAAGACATCTACAACAACTAGAAAGGCTGCAGAAATACCTCACAAAGATGATTACCAGCCTCAAACAGATGCCCTATGCAGACTGTCTCAAAAAACTCCAGCTTTACTCCATCACATATCTCCTACTCAGAGGTGATCTCTGCATAACATACAAAGCTATGTCAAACCCAGAGCTGTTGGACATGCTCCACTTAAAGAAATCCCAATCCCTTCAAGTTACATACTCTAGGGACCTAAACCTTGTCACCACAATAAACAGAATATGCCGGAGGGATAGATTCCTGTCCCAGATACTTCCCATACTCTGGAACAAACTACCTATCTATATCAAACAAAGCTCCTCATTAGCACTCTTCAAGAAAAATCTCGATGATTGGATGGGAAATAGGAAATTCACCACCGGGGATCACCTCTGTGGCTCTGCTCGACAGTGGCACAGGAAAATAATTTTCTTGGGTGGCAAAAGCCAGTGTACCTTTTTGGCTGGGCTTGTATAGGCCCCAGGGCCGATAGCCTAGTATCTGCCTATTAACCTATGAACCTATGAACCTATAATGTTCCTATTGTTAATAAGCTATTCTAGTTATTAATACATATCCTCTACATCAGTTGAAATTTTCAAGCTGAATTTATATAGTCTATGTAAACTCTATTAGTTAAAGTCTCTGTTTCTAATATCTATATATGTTCATACAAACAAGTCAATGAAAAGTTTCAATGATCTATCATTCTGATATATACAATGTTACTGTTAGCGTAAACTGTTCTTTCTAGTTCTAAAGATATGATATCAAGAAGTCTTTAATGAAATCTTGACACATACTAAGAAATAAGAGTATAAATTGTATAATTTCTTTTATAATACATAGTAATACAGATGAGTTTAACTTTGGTTTTGAAAGTTCTAATATATATATATATATATATATATATATGACATTAGGTGGTAGCTAGAATTCTGCTGTTATAGTTAGAGAGGTAACTCAATTCGGAGTTTATAACTTCAGGCTGGGTGCGAAGTTCAATCCTAACACTATTTTATTTGATTATTGTTAGAGTATGATTACAGTTCTGACATCCACATCATATCTCATAATCACATTTTTATTTCTAATAAAAATTAAAGTCCCGCATATTCTTACAGATACTTCAAAAGTCAAAGCCTTGATTAATTTAACATCTATAGGAGGGAATAGCTTAATAATCTGTATAAAAAATTATAAATTAAACATATTTTGCCTTATGCTATATATGTCAAATGGCAACCTTGAGAGGGATCTCCCTAAACATTAATGAATTAAGTAACCCATGTAAAAGGAGAAGTTTAATCATATATCTTAATCTGCATAGATCTAACCTAATATTTCTTCAAGAAACTCATCTTCTTAAAAAAGACATAGATAAACTAGAAACCAACCAGTACATTACTTTAGTCAGCTTGGAACATATCCATACCTATTCCCAAAATTATTAAGACATACAAGGATGACAAGGGAATGTTGTGCATGGTTACAGTACAGATTAATAGAAAGATTTTTACATTTATCAACATATATTGGATACCAGGTATAGGTATTATTTATTTATTGTATTTATTTTATTTTACATTTGTTGACCGGGCTGTCCAACTGGATACATGTCCATTTTCAGTAGAGGCCTGAGGAGAAAAGCTCCACATTTACAATATTATTTACAGTAAGAGAGAATTTACAAAAAAAATGTGGAACATTACAGTTTTTTACTTTACTTTGGAATTTTACTCATATATTTAGTACATATATGGTATAGTTAGTCATAGTAATGAAATCACAAGTAAAAATTTTGCAACTGTACAGATGCATACTCTTTTTAGGTAACAGAAAGGTATCTAGCACATGCAGATAAGATGAGTAATATCCATTAGTAGGTGAGGTAGTTAGTCAGGGTTAGCACAGGGGCATAACCATTTTGTTTTAAGGTATGGTTTGTATTACCACAGTGAAACAGCATTTCAATCAAATAACACTCCACTCTAAAGGAGGCATCATATTAGCAGGTGATTTCAATTGTACTCTATGTGATAATGATACTACTATCCTTGGGAAGAGGAAAACTATAGCTAGCACAAAACATCTAAAAGACTTTATTAACTAATATAATTTGAATGACATTAATAATCAAGCAAATACTAAGTCACTACCATATACTTTTTTTTCCAACAGATAGAGCTCTGATCTCTAACCAATGTGTAAAAGATTTATCTAAGTCTATGGTCATTTCCTGCCCAATATTGGACCATAATTCTATCACTTTTGAACTTATGGTAAATGTAACACACAATACCCAGATTAGAAGAATTCCTGCCTACTTAACTCAACTAAAAGACTTCAAAGAATTTATAAATAAGGAGACACAAAACACTACACCAGATATTTCGATTATATATATATATATGGGATGCTCTGAAATCATATCTATATGGGCAAAGTATAAGATGGTATAATAATAAAAGGAAAACATGGGACAAAGATCTTCTAGACATATAGAATAAGCTACACACTTTTAAGCTTAACAGTAAGGGAGATATCACAAATAAAAATATTATAGAAGAAATAAAAAAGTTAAATGAGAAGTACAAAGAAATTTTAAATCACAAAATCAAAATAACCCTAGAGAAATATGAATTCCTAACATATTCAACAAATCCCAAATATTTAAATAAACTTAAAAATAAATAAACTCAGAGAAAACGAACAAACTGCAACAAAATGAAGGGGAAAAAAGGATCACACTGGATACTCAAAACAATTCCAATAAGCACTTTTGTTTACTAAAATGAGAAAATTTCTTCAGACAATTTTAAGACACACAAGTACACTTAAATACAATACTTATCATGACATAATTTCCTTTAGAAAAACATCATTTCCTTTAGAAAAACATAATTTCCTTTGGAAAAACACAGCCTCATTTTAAAGTGCCAAACTCCTATAAAAAACAAACCATATGTCAAAAAATAAATAATAAAAGTCCTTACAAATACTTCCAAAAATTACATGTAAAAATACATTTGTATAATTTAATAAATATACAGTAAAAAGCGTTAAAAATATATAAACATAAATCTATCTAACACTTTTTCAAGATGCTCTTAACAGAAACAAAGTCATTTAAACCTGGCGGAACTAAGGCATTTAATTTCAACTGCCAAATCAGTTCCTTCTCCTCTAATTTCAAATCCATTGGTCCACCCCTAAAATTATCTGGAATTTTTTCAATAACTAAGAACTTGAATTCATGTTTGGGACACAAATTGATATGCCTTGTAAGTGCATTGTTCAAATTATTTTTGTCAATGGCATACAAGTGTTCATAAATTCTATTCTTGAGGGGTCTTTCAGTTTTGCCCACGTAAAAAACGGGGCAATTTTTACATGAGCTCAAGTAAACCACCCCTCTGGTGTTACAATTGAATTTATCATTGATGTGATATTTTTTGCCATTTATTGTAAAAAAGGTTACCACATCTATATATTTGCACCAACGGCAGGCCTCACATTTAAACATCCCACAATGTGGGGGATGACATTTTAAAGTACTATTTTCCAAAAGTGTTTTTAAATTCCTGCCTTTCCTAAATACTACAAAGGGAGCCTCTCCTACATGTTGTCTAGTCAAATTATCATCTAATAAGAAGGACCAATTTTTGAAAATAATTGATCTCAAAAAGAGAGCATCTATAGAAAATGTAGTTATAAAGCTCATCCTTGCTAAATCAGCATCTAAGGACCCAGATGGTTGTTTGGGGACAAGTCGATTCCTGATGTGTTACAAGTAACATTCAAATTGTCCGACGAATTATCCAGACTACAAGAGCCCAAATAAGTGAAGATATTACTATCCTTGACATTCAATAATGGTTTAAAAATGCCAAAAATTCTTTTAGAGAAGACTTCATCTATCAGGTCATCCACTAAATTGATGGGGTAGCCTTGTTTACTAAATATTTCCTTCAATAACCTGCATTCATCTAAAAAATCATTCTCTAATTTCACCATTCTTGCAGCCCGTACCAGTTGACCCTTAACAACTCCCCTTTTTCTGGTGAAAAGGGTGACAACTGGAAAAATGAAGGAATACGTTAGAGTATGTTGATTTTTCTAAAAATTTTAGAAATAACCCCGTCCAATGAAAGACGTTTAATCAATTCAACATCAAGGAAGCAAATTTGTTCAGTATGTGAATGTGAACTTTGGTTCTAATAATGAATTAGGTGGTTCTGGTGATAACTTTATTGCTGTGGATGATAATAATCGGATGCAAATGAATGACAGTTTGTTAGATGAAGGGTCCCCGTCAGGAGGAACGAGAGGCTTGCTAACAAGAATATCACCAATAATGCAAACAATCAAAACAACACTAATACTAATGGTTCACATCAGAATCAGGGTTTTCAGGGACACAGGAAAACAAACACGGGGGGACAATTAAATTGTCCACAGCAACAACACCAGTGGATGAAGAAAACACAGAACAGGAGGAGGAGATAGTTCTTTCTCCTCATCCCGTAGGACACACTAGTCCTATTAATACACAACAGAGACCAGTTCAGATTTTATTTAACAGCACACAAGGCTTTAAAATTTTCAATTATTCTGCCTTTGTTCCTGCCCCTTTATTAATAGAGGTCTTAGCCAAAGGTTCAACCTTTGTCCCTTCAACTAGAAGTGACTTAGCAAGAACACTTATTGACCTTAAAACATATACTAGGAAACTGAATTTGAACATGGTATTTGGGAACAATTCCAGTCTCACTAAACAGTTCAGAATTGCAAGTATCTTCAACCCACCCTTACACCCTTCCATTTTATTATTCAAACAAATTTGTGAGAATGATTTTAGAACACTTTTGACTACTAGGGGAGCCCTTAATGAAAGATTGTGTAATTTAACCCAACCAGAAAAGGATGCTTTGGATGATTTAAGATTTGATACCAAAACGGGCAAAACGACAACAGAATAATCGCTCAAGAGACAACAGACTGTCTCAGCTAGTTTATATGGTACGAGTGAAACTCGACTCGAACGAGAAAAGTAAAAATATATTTAATCACACATCAAACATATAAAAGAGTTAAGCGCTTTCATCTGTGTACTACATACTTCTTCAGAACCATAATACAAACAGCTGATGACATATTTAAAAACTTATTGGCGCCATTTGATTCAAGCGCTTTACTTCTTAGCCACTTTTAAAGTGCTACTACACACATATTAAAATAACATCTATTTTTCTGACCAACATGTGTTGATACCCTATATAAAAAACTTTCAAATCAACTACAACATTTATTGCATACACAATAATTAACCATTAAAAATAAAACACGTTACAATTTTATAAAAACCATTTTGTTGACACTATAATAACTGTAGAAAGGGTTTTATAGATATAAAGTCATTTATGCCAGGAAATTTTGTAGCATTTGTCAACATTTGCCACTGACTTTCTTTCCTACCAAGGTAGGCTTTATAATTACCACCACACGGTGATATATTAACATGATGAATTATGGCAAATTTAAAACTGTGTACATCACCTTTCTCTTTAATATGTCTAAACAATGCATTTTTAGTATCCTTAACCTTAATCTTATACATATGTTCATAAATATGCTTTCTAAACTGTCTTTCTGTTTTTCCTATGTAGAAAGTGGTGCATGCTGTACATTTAGCCAGATAAACTATATTTTTACTGTTACAGTTTCCCTTTTTAAACTTCATATATGTACTGCTGACATCATTTAATCTGCATCCTATTGCTTCATTAATTACACGACACTGTTTGCAAGAACCACATTTCTTAGTGTGGATATTCATTGACATTTTTTGTAAATTCATGCCATTCAATAAGTTTTTTATATTTCTACCCATTTTATATACAATACACGGTTTTGTTCCTACTACACTATTAGCTTCTTCATCTCCTACTAATTTATTCCAATATTTTTCCAAAATTTCTCTGACATAATTAACATGAGGAGAATAGGTCAATACACATACTCTATTAAATTCTTCATTCACTTTATTCTTCCTAAATATTTTTTCTATACCAATACCTAAAATAGGGGGATATTTATAACCCCATTCTTTAATAATATATGTCAATACATCCTCTAATAATGTTAAGGGATAGCTCCTATTTGCAAACATACTTCTTATATTATTGATCTCTCTAACCATTATTTCATAATCTGACATCATCCTTGCTACCCTTATACATTGTCCCTTAAAGATGTTGCTTAATATATGTCTAGGGTGATTACTAGTGTAATCTAGGTAGCCATTGGAGAACGTTTCTTTTCTAAATATTTCAGATTGAAAACCTGTATTAGTATGTCTAATATATGTGTCCAAATATGCAATACCTTCTGTATTTATATTATATGTGAATTTCAGAAAAGTACTGGTATTATTAAGATAATCCAAGAACTCATCAATAAGTTCAATGGGTCCATCCCGTAGCATAAACATATCATCCAAGAATCTTGTATAGTATATCACATATTGATAATACATGCTAGTGAAAAGATATTTATTTTCCCATTCAAGCATAACTAAATTTGCGAAAATAGGTGCACAGGAGGCGCCCATAGCTACCCCCTGTGTCTGTATGTAAAACTCGCCCTCAAAATATATGTAGTTATGCTCTAATACTATACCCATCATGTCTGTAATTAAATTAATACGGTCCCAACTTAAGTTAGAATATCTTCTTAGACTATCACAAAAATATTCTAATCCTTCATGTCTTGGTTATTCTGTTGTCGTTTTGCCCATTTTGGTATCAATTGGTTGCAGCTATGACCGGTACTAAGGAAGTGACAGAGACTCTATTGGACAAGGAAGAAATGATTCGAATTAGATCAGAAATGGTGACGTTGAAAGATAATGTGGTACTGTTGACTGAAGTCGTTAGTCAACTGCAGAAATCCGTTTTATGCATGAGAAATGAACAAGGATCAGTGGATAAAAACACTCCAGTTCCAGCTAGTCACATGTCTACTCAGGTAGACATACCAAATGGACAGGGTGAACGTAACTGTTCGATAGTGGATATACAGCGAACAAGAGTATCAATGGATTCAAATCACATTCATGATACTAGTCGATCAACAGAACATGACATAACTTTTGATTTTTCTTTATTCCAAGTAGATGAAGACATTGAACGCTTAGGGGCTCGCCCGAAGCGTCCGTTACCAGTTAAAACTTATGCAGCAATGGCCAAAACCAAAACAGAAAATACCAAAGTTACTGTGTCAAATACATCCAGCCCTAGAGGCATTAATTTGGTTGGTTCAGAACAATGTCAAAAAACTGGTAAATTGAACCAATTAGATAATTTTTTGACAAGTGATTATGATTTTAATGAAAATGGACATTTTAATGATTTCAATAAGCATAATAGAAATGTGTTTAATAATAATAACAAAAGCACTTTAAAGGATTGATATATAGCCTTGGGAAACTGTTATTAGCTGTAAAAAGTATAAAGATAGATAATGCATATTTAACAAAATGTATTGCATTACAAATAGTCCCTATGGGCTTAAGGTTTTTTAAAATGCCAATGGGGGTGAATTTAAATCATGACACTAGGACCGAATTTAATGAGTTATTCAATGGTTTTGGACTGAGTTTTATGAAGTTATTAGTAAGGAAAAATGATGAGAAATTAAGTAGTATAGTTAGTGAAATAGACAAATTAAATAGTGACATTGTGACAGATCTTTTGTTTCCTCAATGGAAAGAATTATATGAAAAACAGTATAAATTAGCAGATATTAGAGCCAGTAAGATTTTTGAAAGAAAACATAAGAAAATACAACGTGATTTGGAACAATATCAAGATAATAGAGCGTATATATGGAAATAGGAATGTAGAAATATACTTAGATCGAACATGAGTGAAAATAGGAATGATTATAAGGAAATAGGAACGAATTTTCAGGGGGGGCGATATTTCACACCAGCAAGGAAAGAGAAATACTATCAGAGGGACAACAAAAGATAGATAGTAATTTTAGTGATAATTATATAACACATTTAAAGGATGAAGTATTGGATGTTACGAGTAGTGATAACAGTATTAATAGGTCTCATGTACAAGATGTGGAATGCATAGCAGTTGTGCACAATGACATAAAAATATTTAATTACACGACTTTGAATATTGAGGAAGAGTATTTTTCACTGTTTGAAATAGGTATGAAATATATACCTACAGTAAAATTCCATTTAGTGGATGTTCTTACAGATATTAAATTATATTGCCGTAGATTAAATTTAGCATTTATGTTCCAAAAAGAAATTAATATTATGTTACTAAATCAATTTAAAAAGGAAAGTACTTTTATACCTGCCGCACATAAGAATGTAGTAAATTTTGAAGAATGTGTATGTCAAGATATTTATGAATATAATCAGTTAGTTAAGAAAAATGAATTTATTGACAATTTAAATGTAAATGAAAGAAAATGTCTGGAAGAATTGATAAATAATAATGAAATAAGAATCATGAAGCCAGACAAAGTGGCGGGTATAGTTCTATATAATAAAATAGATTATATTAATAAAGTCCAAAGTATATTAATTGATACAGGTAATTATGATATTATATCGCAAAATGAAATTAACATAGGATATCATAAAATAGATTTAGCTCTGGATGAATATTTAATGAATAATAGGATTACGCAAGATACCCATAATTTTATCAAGGTTGAGTTTCCAGTATTAGCTACTATAGTGGGTATCCCGAAAATACATAAGGATATTGTTAACCCCCCATTTAGACCAATTATATCAGGTAGTAGATCAAAGACATTTAATATAGGGGTAGCCATAGATAGATGGGTTAAGCATATATATGAGAATACATCCCATTAAGTTAAAGATTCTTGGATGTTCCTATCTCAATTAACATCTAGTAGATGGAAAAGGAGTTTGATATATATAACTATTGACGTTATAGACCTGTTTTCATGCAAGACATGAAGGATTAGAATATTTTTGTGATAGTCTAAGAAGATATTCTAACTTAAGTTGGGACCGTATTAATTTAATTACAGACATGATGGGTATAGTATTAGAGCATAACTACATATATTTTGAGTGCGAGTTTTACAAACAGACACAGGGGTAGCTATGGGCGCCTCCTGTGCACCTATTTTCACAAATTTAGTTATGCTTGAATGGGAAAATAAATATCTTTTCACTAGCATGTATTATCAATATGTAGTATACTATACAAGATTTTTGGATGATATGTTTATGCTATGGGATGGACCCATTGAACTTATTGATGAGTTCTTGGATTATCTTAATAATACCAGTACTTTTTTGAAATTCACACATAATATAAATACAGAAGGTATTGCATATTTGGACACATATATTAGACATACTAACACAGATTTTCAATCTGAAATATTTAGAAAAGAAATGTTCTCCAATGGCTACCTAGATTACACTAATAATCACCCTAGACATATATTAAGAAACATCTTTAAGGGACAATGTATAAGGGTAGCAAGGATGACGTCAGATTATGAAATAATGGTTAGAGATATCAATAATATAAGAAGTATGTTTGCAAATAGGGGCTATCCCTTAACATTATTAGAGGATGTAGCGACATATATTATTAAAGAATGGGGTTATAAATATCCCCCTATTTTAGGTATTGGTATAGAAAAAATATTTAGGAAGAATAAAGTGAATGAAGAATTTAATAGAGTATGTGTATTGACCTATTCTCCTCATGTTAATTATGTCAGAGAAATTTTGGAAAAATATTGGAATAAATTAGTAGGAGATGAAGAAGCTAATAGGGTAGTAGGAAAAAAAAAGTGTATTGTATATAAAATGGGTAGAAATATAAAAAACTTATTGAATGGCATGAATTTACAAAAAATGTCAATGAATATCCACACTAAGAAATGTGGTTCTTGCAAACAGTGTTGTGTAATTAATCAAACAATAGGATGCAGATTAAATGATGTCAGCAGTACATATATAAAGTTTAAAAAGGGAAACTGTAACAGTAAAAATATAGTTTATCTGGCTAAATGTACAGCATGCACTGCTTTCTACATAGGAAAAACAGAAAGACAGTTTAGAAAGCGTATTTATGAACATATGTATACAATTAAGGTTAAGGATACTAAAAATGCATTGTTTAGACATATTAAAGAGAAAGGTGATGTACGCAGTTTTAAATTTGCCATAATTCATCATGTTAATATATCACCGTGTGGTGGTAATGATAAAGCCTACCTTGGTAGGAAAGAAAGTCAGTGGCAAATGTTGACAAATGCTACAAAATTTCCTGGCATAAATGACTTTATATCTATAAAACCCTTACTACAGTTATTATAGTGTCAACAAAATGTTTTTTATAAAATTGTAACATGTGTTTTATTTTTAATGGTTAATTATGGTGTATGCAATGAATGTTGTAGTTGATTTTAAAGTTTTTTATATAGGGTATCAACACATGTTGGTCAGAAAAATAGATGTTATTTTAATATGTGTGTAGTAGCACTTTAAAAGTGGCTAAGAAGTAAAGCACTTGAATCAAATGGTGCCAAAAGGTTTTTAAATATGTCATCAGCTGTTTGTATTATGGTTCTGAAGAAGTCTGTAGTACACAGATGAAAGCGCTTAACTGTTTTATATGTTTGATGTGTGATTAAATATATTTTTACTTTTCTCGTTCGAGTCGAGTTTCACTTGTACCGTATAAACTAGCTGAGACATTCTGTTGTCTCTTGAGCGATTATTCTGATTTAAGATTTGCTGACATCCGAATTATTAAACCGGATAAGGGAGGTGGGTTGGTGTTTATGGATAACGAAGATTATAATTATAACATGAGTTCTCTGTTGACCAATAGGGCTTATGTAAAGGTTTCCCTCAATTAAATGAATGGAGCATATCAAAAAATTAAAGGCTTGATTAATGATTTGTTTATTGAGGAGCGCATTGATGTTGATTTGTTGAACTTTCTCTTAATCACCTACCCAATCACCCGTACCTTATTTGGCTTACCTAAAATCCACAAACATTTGGAAAAACCTCCCTTCCATCCCATCATTGATGGGAGGTAGTCTATAACCTATGGATGTGCTAAATTTGTGGATGTCAAACTTAAGGAAGCTTTAAAAAATGAAACCCAGATATGCAAGGATCCGTGGGCATTTTCAGGTGCCATGAATAATTTTCCTTTTTCTAGGAACCTGAATTTTTTAACAATTGATGTCCGTGATTTGTACACTACCATTCCTCAGGAGCTTGGTTGTGAATGGGTCAGGGATTTTTTGTTAGAACAACATTTGGATGGTGCTTCTATAGATTTAATTATTTATTTGTTGGAATTAGTTTTGAGCAATAATTATTTTTTGTTCAACAGAGAATTTTACTTACAGAAAACTGGTGTAGCCATGGGGTTTCCATGTGGTGGTACCTTTGCCAACACAGTGATGGCCCACT
Organism: Protopterus annectens; assembly: GCF_019279795.1. Taxonomy (NCBI): domain Eukaryota; kingdom Metazoa; phylum Chordata; order Ceratodontiformes; family Protopteridae; genus Protopterus; species Protopterus annectens. Next base: position 746,369,687 of record NC_056730.1, on the reverse strand, counting down.
GGGAAAAACAATTCCTATTTAGGGATCATATTTTCCAAGAAAAAGTTGCATGGTACACCCATTATTTAGATGATATTTTTATCCTTTGGTGAGGTAGTGGGAATTCTGCTGCAGCATTTGTTGAACATATTTTTAAGTACATGAATTTCTTTGAATTTACTTGGGAATTCAATACTGAATGAATTTGCTTCCTTGATGTTGAATTAATTAAATGTCTTTCATTGAACGGAGTTATTTCTAAAATTTTTAGAAAATCAACATACTCGAACGCATTCCTTCACTTTTCCAGTTTTCACCCTTTTCACCAGAAAAGAGGAGTTGTTAAGGGTCAACTGGTATGGGCTGCAAGAATGGTGACCTTAGAGAATGATTTTTTAGATGAATGCAGGTTATTGAAGGAAATGTTTAGTAAACGTGGCTACCCCATCAATTTAGTGGATGACCTGACAGATGAAGTCTCCTCTAAAAGAGTTTGTGGCATTTTTAAACCATTATTGAGTGTCAAGGATAGTAATATCTTCACTAATTTGGGCTCTTGTAGTCCGGATAATTCATTGAACAATTTGAATGTTACTTGTAACACATCAGGAATTGACTGGGACCATAGGGATCTTGTCCCCAAACAACCATCTGGGTCCTTAGATGTTGATTTAGCAAGGTTTTGCTTTATAACTACATTTTCTATAGATACTCCCTTTTTGAGATCAATTATTTTCAAAAATTGGTCCTTCTTATTAGATGATAATTTGACTAGACAACATGTAGGAGAGGCTCCCTTTGTAGTATTTAGGAAAGGCAGGAATTTAAAAACACTTTTGGAAAATAGTACTTTAAAATGTCATCCCCCACATTGTGGGATGTTTAAATGTGAGGCCTGCCGTTGGTGCAAATATATAGATGTGGTAACCTTTTTTACAATAAATGGCAAAAAATATCACATCAATGATAAATTCAATTGTAACACCAGAGGGGTGGTTTACTTGAGCTCATGTAAAAATTGCCCCGTTTTTTACATGGGCAAAACTGAAAGACCCCTCAAGAATAGAATTTATGAACACTTGTATGCCATTGACAAAAAGAATTTGAACAATTCACTTACAAGGCATATCAATTTGTGTCCCAAACATGAATTCAAGTTCTTAGTTATTGAAAAAATTCCGGATAATTTTAGGGGTGGACCAATGGATTTGAAATTAGAGGAGAAGGAACTGATTTGGCAGTTGAAATTAAATGCCTTAGTTCCGCCAGGTTTAAATGACTTTGTTTCTATTAAGAGCATCTTGAAATTAAAAGCATTAGATAGATTTATGTTTATATATTTTTAATGCTTTTTACTGTATATTTATTAAATTATACAAATGTATTTTTACATGTAATTTTTGGAAGTATTTGTAAGGACTTTATTATTTATTTTTTGACATATGGTTTGTTTTTTATAGGAGTTTGGCACTTTAAAATGAGGCTGTGTTTTTCCAAAGGAAATTATGTTTTTCTAAAGGAAATTATGTTTTTCTAAAGGAAATGATGTCATGATAAGTATTGTATTTAAGTGTACTTGTGTGTCTTAAAATTGTCTGAAGAAGTTTGCTTATTTTAGTAAACGAAAGCGCTTATTGGAACTGTTTTGAGTATCCAGTGTGGTCCTTTTTTCCTTCATTTTGAAACTTAAAAATAAAACAAACAGACTTAACAAACAAAATCATATCAAAGAGATTTTTCCTCATGGGGAAAAATGTTTCTAATTTATCAGAAATTCTAGATGACTTTAAAGATTACTTTAATAAAATAAACAATGACAGAGTTAATATGAACCCAAAAGATAAAATAAAGACATTTATTACCACATGCATGGACAAAAAACTTAATAAACAACAGATTGAGTCATTGGATAAAAGCAACTCATATACAGACATTTTCACTCAAATAAACAAACTCAAGTTAAACAAAGCACCAGGTAACGACGGTATAATTTCCGAGATTTACAAAATATTCTCTAAAAATGTCCACACATTAATACATAATGTTTTCCTGGCAGTTCTGACTGGATTTACTATCCCCCCATCTTGGAAATACACTTTTATCTCACCAGTTCTGAAATCCAATAAAGACCCTACAAGATGCTGATCATATAGGCCCATCACACTACTCAATGTTGACTACAAGATGTTTATGAACATATTTACTGATAGATTAAAGACAATTCTTCCAAATATTATTGACATAGATCAAACATGCTTTATTATAAATAGAAATACTTTTGACAACATAAGAAGAACGTTAACTTTAATAGATTATGCAAATAAAAATAAGAAGGATCTGACACTAATTAGCCTTGACATAAACTCAGCCTTTGACTCTGTGAGCTGGGACTACTTGTTTATCTTGCTAAGGTATACAAAATTCTCTGATGCATTCATAAATCTGATTGAAAATCTATATAAAGGAGCACTGGCATACATAACAAATTGGCACATATGTCTCTCAAATGATAGCCATAGAAAGGAACTAAACAGGGATGTCCACTCTCCCCTTTATTATTTACCCTAATAATGGAGCCCTGGGCCAATTTAATTAGAAACAATAATGACACAGAAGGATTTAAAATAAATGAAAATACAGTATCTAAAATTCAGCTTTTCACAGATGATGTATTAATTACATCAACAGGAAACAACTCTTTTATACAGTCATTATTTGACACAATGGCAGACTTTAAGAAAATCTCAGGTCTGACGTTTAATGCAGAAAAAACAAAGATTCTGCCAATACATTTAGGAAAAAATATTTTTTATAAAGCTTATCATAAATATATACCCAATTCAGGTCATATAACTTATCTGGGAATTATCTTAGCAAGAGATATTAAATCAGTTATTCAATATAACTATAATAAATGTCTTGAAAACATACAAACCCTGTTTAAAAGTTGGAATAATATCCTATTTTCCATGGAAGAAAGACTTACAATTATAAAAATGATTATATTCCCAAAGATATTATATGTAATACAATGAATACTACTCCCACCTACCAAAACAATCATTAAAAAATGAAACACATTAATGTTGAAATTTTTTTGGGCACCTAATAGACCTAGATTGGCATTAAGGACACATATGAATAATTGGCCCCAAGGAGGTATAGCCTTTCCTGATTTTGATCTATACTCTATATCCTCTGTTATCAAAACTGTAGCTCTACTAATTGATAATTCATATGTTGCAATGTAGAAAAAATATTGGGAATTAATAGGCATGGAATTAACTAGTATACCACTAACACAAAAAAATAATCCCATATTATGGATATTCAAAGAATTTTGCACTGTACCCATAACACTGAGACACACATCAAATTACCCAATAAATATTATTATTACTTTTTGTAACTTTATATATGTTGTATCTTTCGGCTTTTCCTGGTTAGGGGTCACCACAGCGGAACTCCGGTCCGCTAATGATTGGCAGTAGATTTTTACGTACCAAGTTGCCAGCTCTGATGTACAACCTTCAATGAAGGTACTCCCACTCATGCATGTCTCCACACAGAAGACACTTTAGCTGAGAATCGAACAGGACAACGTCTTACTGTGAGGCAACAATGCTACCGCAGCACCACCACTGCAGTCGTAACTTTATATATAAAATCCCAAATATAAGGAATGGATCTTCATTTTATTTCCCATAACTTATACACAAGGTATACTCTTATCATCTAACCCTGATAAAACTTTAATATTCAGGCAAAATAATTTAATGTACTGGCATCAGATGCTGCAGGATAATAAAGTTAAAAATCTAGATTTTTTAATAATTTGATTTGGATGAAACTTGTTGGTTAGAGATGCAGGCTTTCAGACAATATCTTTCTAATAAACTAGATTTGATAACACCGATAACTAAAGAATCTGTTCCAATACTGATAGATTACATGATACTAAATCTACAACAGAAGGTTTCAGATAAAGGCAAGCTTTCTCACATACACAAAATTATTAGAGATGAAACCTTCAACTGTCCAGAAAATTACTGGAACTACTTCAATTCCATAAATAGACAACCCCCAGAACAACAAGATAAAAGCCATATACTGGAATCTGCTTTTAAAATAACTTCCTCAATTAAATGCCTGGAAATTCTTACACAGGTCCTTCTACACCCCTCTAATGATGAGCAAAATTAATAAAAAAAGATAACATATGTAAGAGATGTACCACAGAAATAAATGCTAACTTGGCACATATGTTTCATGATTGTATAAAACTGAAGGAATATTGGACATCAATTAACAATTTTCTACAGGCACATTTTACAGATAAGTTTACAATATCTAAATCACTAATCCTCTTCAATACCCCTATACCAAAATCTGTTACAAAGTTTAAGCTTCCCCTATTATGGTCAATTCTAGCAGTGGCTAGAAAGATTATAACTAGAAATTGGATATCTTTGGATATCAGATACCCCTCCTTCTTTTAATGAGTTTAAAAATGTTTTGATAGAGGTATGTCAAATGGAATTAATGACTATTAAATCAAGAATTTCTAGGAAAACAACCAGTTATAATATGTGGGATACTTTACAAAGTTTTAAAAAAAAGACTTGGAACCTTTATAATGTATTATAGTTATGTTAGATGATTTATTAACCTGTGGATGTCTTTGTAAATACTTTTGTTGTTTTATGAATGTTAAAATGTTCTATTTGTTAACTGCTTGTATAAATTACTGTTTTATTGATTGTATGCTAAAAACCAATAAACATGTTTTAAAAAAAAAAGAAATGCTACATCTAAGGAAATCCCAATCCCTCTGCACCACACGCTCCAGAGACCTCAACCTCATTACCACAATCAACAGAACATACTGGATGGACAGGTTCATAACCCAGAAACTGCCCATGCTATGGAATAGACTTCCCATACATGTCAAACAGAACACCTCACTGGCCCTCTTCAAGAGAAATCTTGATGAGTGGATGGGAAATAGAAAATTTACCAGTGGGATCACTCCAGTGGCTCTACTTGACAGAGGCACTGGGAACTAAGGTTGGATGGCACTATGCCAGGGTAATCTTATGGGCTAGGCTTGTAAAGGCTCCAGAGCCATTAGCCTAGTACACACCTATGAACTTATGAACCTATGAAGCTTCTAAATGCTTAACTACTACACATACCCAAACTATGTCCCCCCTATAAAATGAGTGGTGTCATAATCTGTCAACACATATGGGATGCATAGCTAGGCTTAAAATGACTCTGAAGATCATTAGCCTAGTAATCAGCTATGAACTTATGACTAGCCCATAGACCTTTCCATCAGCTACCACTGTAGTTGCTCGCCAGTTCTGACCTCCTCCCCCTGACACACATGGAGCACAATGTTTCTGTTATAAAATAAGACAAATTTGTAGGCTCCCCAAAACTTTACAGGCATATAATATATGACTCTGTCATCTAATATATATATATATATATATATATATATATATATATATATATATATATATATATATATATATATATCAACACACACACACACACACACACACACACACACACACACACACACACACACACACACACACACACACACACACAGCAGTTTGGCATTCACAGCCAGCACAAAGATGACTCACCCAATCCTTTGTAGAAGAGTTGATTCTGTACACTACTGGATACATTATATACAAACAGAAAAAGAGTCAATGAAAAAGACAAAAATCTTCTTTAAATTTTAGCATCCATGGACAGAAGCAGTATCTCAGCTCCACAAGCCAAAAACATGTTTCAGCAATTCTGACAGAAGAACGAAAATGTTAGGATTGGCAATACTTGGTGTATCTCAGATCAGTTCCCATGAACAAGCACCATGCAGTAATCAGCCTACACTAGCTGCCATCTGTAGTGTTACTGGAACAAATTTGCATGCTTTGTCTGCAAACATTGGTCACAAATGGAGTGCAGAAAACAAAGTACAAGTAGTCAAGCATTAACCGAAAAAATCAGAAATAGTAAAATGCTAACTACTGCTCTCTTAAAACAAACAGCAAGTCAAGCAAGTTACTTGCCTGTTGGCTACTCCTTTGTAATGTAATGTACTTGAGGCAGCAGCTGCATCTATGGGAGAAGACTATCACTGACATAATGTCAGTATACAGAATCCCACAATAAACAACATGCAAAGTATTCCACGCATGATTTTCCTCCTCATTTGCTATCACTCTAACAAAATATGTAAGAGAGACCTATCTATAATTTGACAAATATTCAAACGTTGCCATATGGGTGCTCACTGCCAAAGCTATTCAGGGTGTCTATTTATATTGTTGCCCTCTGCCAATGAAATATGGAAAAGGTTTTGCTTGGGAGCTGTATTTCTGGGTTATAGATAGACACAGGATGCCTCAACTTTGGGAAGCTGAGCGAACCTTTTGATGACCCTGGCATCAGTTTGACATCTGAGAGTATTAAATCCTGTTCCTGAAATGTAGCAGGCACCTCAGTCACTGATGTAAAAGTCTCAGTTCCTGCTTTAGACTGCATTCTGAAAAGCACCAGACAGAGGAGATTAACTGATGTTGTGGACAGGTTTTTGGAAAGGGGTGTGGGGTGTGATCACAATCTCCTGGACCAAGTAGACTCAATGTCTGCATATAACCTCTTCTGTGATATGTAATCACTTTGCCCTGAGACCGCAATCATTGATAATTATTTATTTTTTATGGTAAGTAGCAAAGCAAATAAGTAAATCTTTAAATCGGTCTCCCTACTTTGCTTAGGGATGAGAACTCTTCTGCAAGATATTCCAGCTGCTTAAAGTAATCAAAACAGAACTTTATAACACCGTACTCTTCCAGCTCCAGTTATCCAGAAGCAGTCCAGGCACCCTGACATTTTTCCATTTTGCATAATTTTCATTCTCCTCAAGTCTGCTCTTCAAGGTGATGCCACACTCCTGTAGTGATATTATGTATTCCTTCACAGCCATGATTTTGACATCCATGCCGCTAATGTAGTGATGGGATATGGATAATTAGGGAAAACAATTTTATCATTATTATTTTTTTATAGACTTTGTGGACCAGGTTAATCCCACCGGGGCAATGGCTTTTTTTTCAGGGGAGACCCATGATGGTATTCATACTGTCTAGGGGAAATTTGGCCAAGGAAATGGGGAGCTTCCCCTACTCTTTTTGATAAGTACACTGGAATCTTTTACATCCACTCGAGCTTCTACCAACTCATCCAAAGGATGGCATACTCAGGAGTGTAGCCAGGGCTGGTCTTAAGCCAATCAGTTCAGTTTGGCCCAATAGGGCTCCAATCCCTCAGGGGCTCCCATTAGCCTATGACAGGGTCATTATATCTTATATGACCCAGCAATATGCCTAAGAGACACCACAACAGAACTTACAAGGCATTTTCCTACTGGTGTCTTACTCTCATGGTAGTTAGAGAGTTATAGCATCATTAGTGGAGTGGGCATTACTCATCATGCATTGCAATTGTGGCTAGTCCAGTATTATTAGTAACTGCAGCTTCATGCCTCTTGCATGAATCATAATGTTAGCTGATCACACTCCCTTAGCAGTCAAAAGATGTTGCTGAGTGGTAAACATGGTTTTCAACCCAAAACTGGTTGGATTAACCATATGATGTGTGTACCACTACACACTGACAGAGAGGTACCATTTTAATTTGCTTCTCTTGCTGAAGATTTATGAATGGATGTTAATGAATAAAGTTATAAAGAATAACTCTGGAATAGTCAGTCTCAGACATCATAAAAACAGCCACTAGTAAGCATAAAAAATGCAGATACTGGGATGAGAAGTAACTTCTGATCACTAAAACGTGTGACAGAATGTTACAAATTCATCAGTATGGTAGAGAACTGCTTTTTGCAGTCACAAATAAGAGCAAACTGATCCCAGAAAAGTGAAATATGAGGTGCATGTGCTGGGTGGTGAGAGGCAAAAGTGGATAGAAAATTATTCATGTTAATGAAAGTGTTTAAACAGTAACACAACAGAAAACAAGGGAATAAACTAATAATCTTTAGTCAACATAAATTCAATAGTGGTAAAGTAAGAGCAAGCATGGAAAAAAGTGTAAGTCAGGAAAGTATTTAGCATAAGTGAACACAATTAAGTAGAAGTGATATAGGTAAGAAGAGTACCTGCAGTGTCATAACACCATATAGTATGATGTCTCTGTAGAGAAAATAATATACAATGTCCAGTGCGTACAATTGTTGGGCATGGAATGTGAAGGAGAGTAAGTCAGGAGTCAAATTAGGAGGAGGCAGGAAGGGAGAGAGGCAGAAAAGACAGAAAAATTAAAATAACAATTTAAAAAATGTGGGGAAAACAAGGGGAACGTGGAACTATCTTCTATCCAGGTTCAGGAGATGCACACAGTATTACAGAAGTTTGGCAACATTTTTACTATCTTGTGACAAACCATTTTGACACAGGATCTCAGTGGGCTATCAAATCAGCCCCTTACAGTTTGCCTGTGTAAGATAAGCAGACTCAGAGAGAAGAACTAAGTACAAGAGATGGTGGTGGTGGTGGTGGGTAATCCAGGATTCCAGTAGTTTTCATCTCTTTTAATGTCTTATGACAAAATATAAGATGATGAATAAACATATTGCTTTATTTTAATACCAAATTATATATATATATATATATATATATATATATATATATATATATATATATATATATATATATATATATATATATATATATATATATATATATATATATATATATATATATATATATATATGGGTCACCTTCAGATGCCCGACAACGCGTTTCACCGACACGGAATCCGACGGGACGAAAACACCGACAACGCAGATGACCGACAAGGTGAGAACCCGACGGACTCGGTAAGTGTGCGATAGAGTGAGGGATTTAGTGTTAGGGAGCGGACAGGTAAGTGTGCGATAGTGAGGGACTGTGGGTTTAGGGGTGGGTTAAGTGAGTTAGGGTTAGGGTGCAGGTAGGATGAGTGTGCGGTAGTGTCAGACCTTGGGGTTAGGGGTGGGTAAGTGAGTTAGGGTTAGGGTGCAGGTAGGGTGAGTGTGGGGTAGTGTCGGACCTTGGGGTTAGGGGTGGGTAAGTGAGTTAGGGTTAGGGTGCAGGTAGGGTGAGTGTGCGGTAGTGTCGGACCTTGGGGTTAGGGGTGGGTAAGTGAGTTAGGGTTAGGGTGCAGGTAGGGTAAGTGTGCGGTAGTGTCGGACCTTAGGGTTAGGGTTTGGGTTAGGGATAGTGGATATGTTATGTAGTGTACTGTGTTGTTTACGTGTAGTGTGTTGGTGTAATGGTTTTCGGTGTTTTGCGTTGTCGGTATTTTTTGTTGTCGGTCTTTTAGTGTCGGTGATTTGTGTGTCGGCGAAACGCGATTTCGGGCATCTGAAGGTGATCCATATATATATATATATATATATATATATATATATATATATATATATATATATATATATGTATTCATATCCAATCTGAAATAATCTTATGTTCAAGAAGCAAGTAAGCAAGTGGAGGGGTGGGGCGAGGTGTTCATTGGGGCACCAGGTGAGGGGCCCTACAAAATGGTCCGCACTGGGCCCTGCAGTTGTTAAGGCTGGCCCTGAGTGCAGCAACCCCATTATGCTCTCTGCATTGTCAGTAATGGAAAAGTAATCCAACTATTTGGTGTGGGAATAGAAACCACAGCCTTCTACACGAAAAGAGAGTGTGCTATCTGTTGATTTACTGAGACTGCATAAAGAATGTTCACGTTTTTTGGGGTGAACATCTGCAAAGTCACTCAGTCTGAAATGTAAACTCTACAATTCCATCATGACTGGCCTTGGGGAAATCTCTGTATGCCAGACGTAGTCCATATTGAAGAGGATAGACTGGGCCCTTAGTCAGGGCAGCATCCTGCTATGTGCCTGGAGGAGAGCAGAAGAAACAGACTCTTCACAATTCAGGTGTGCTGCACCATTACACAATTTTTTTTTCTTTTCAAAAATCAAGGATTGCTGGTCTTCGAGAAAAATGAGCACAAATGAAATAGCTGAAGTAAATGCTTTTTGTAGTTGCTTGTACCATTAAGTCCCCTGCAACTTAGAGACATCTCTTCAGAACTGCTCCATATTGGTAGCTTCCTCTCAGCAAGGCTGGCATTTATTTATTTACTTATTTATGTATTTATTTATTTCATTTGATTGCCAAGTAAGTGGGCTGGTCAACAGACATTTTTCAGCCACGACGCAGGGCCTATGGGCTCAAGCACCATGTGTTTAAGGAAGTCAGATTGTTGCATAATATTAATGCAAAATAAACAGAAAAAAAACAAGAACAAAATATGCAGTATGTACATGTGTATTGTGTATACAATTAGCAGACTGAACATTAGAACAGCTAGGCTTGTATGGGTATATTTACATTAATTACAGATGGCGTAAAATTTCAAAGCATATATAAAATATAAATGTAGTCATTAAGGTGATACAGAATGAGTTCATGAGTCATTGGCATTAGCCCTTTTCTTTGCAGCAGGAGGATTTGGATTCAATCAGTAAGTGTTCTTGTAGTTTATATTTGTTCCAAGCACAAATCAGATGGAATGTGATTCCATGTGGCAGGAGCTAGCTTGGGTAAGGCTGGTTCACTTGCAGCTGTTTTAAAGCATGGCCTAATAAGGGTCATGGCATCTTCCTCTTTCACTCGTAGCTGTTTTAAAGTGTGGCCTGATAAGGGGTAGGGGTATTATCTTCCTCCTCCCTTAGTACATATTTTGGTGGTTTAAGTTTTAGTTTTGCTCTTAAGGGTGAACAGTGGCTTATTTTTGGCATTTTATAGATTTGTGAGCTAAACAGTAGTGTTACTCTTTCATTGACCAGCGGCCAGTTTAATTCCTCAAGTAGATGACAGTGGTGTGTGGGCGGGTTAGCTAGCAGAACAAATCTTCAGATTTTGTTTGTAGCGGTTTGTATTTTGTGGATATTTATGTTACAGTGGAAAGCAAGTAGTGGGAGTCCATATTCAATTTTGGGAATAAGAATGTTTCTTTGCTAGGACCTCACATGAGGAGGGCATAAGGAAATGTAATAATTTGTAGCAGAGATATAGTTGGCTGACTGTTTTATTAATGATGTCCCTGATGGACAGAGGTAGTCAGTAATTTATGTCAAAGCTAAAAATCACCTCTATAAAAATGTCTAAAACATAAAACATGTGGGTCACATTTTGATTGCAAAGCTAGGCTTATAAATGCCCTAATGTTTGTTAGCCTAGTACACAACTATGAACCTATGATGTCTGTATGTTTAGTAAAGGTGAGTGAAGGATCCAGTGTTATTCCAATGTATCTTTGTCTGTTGCAGTGGGAAGGAGGTCAGAGATTCTAATGGATAGTTTTTTAGGTAGCTTTTTGAAGGTACTGAAGAACATGATACTTGATTTCAGGGCATTGATTAGTAACTTATAATGACAAAGATTGGAGAAACATGTCTGGAGTTTTTCTTGAAGGTCATCTGCATACAGATCTATATTTAGGTGTGGTAGGTCTGTTGTTAGGTGGCTCCTAATGTACAGCAGCAACTGGATTCACAGACAGAGTACTGTAATGCACAAATTACTTCAGGTAGTTGTCATGCATAAGATCTGAGAGATTCTAAGACAAAGATAGTGTGGCCATGAGAGGTATGCAGCACATGTTAGTGAGTACATTGTGATATGTAAATGAGAAATTCCATGCAAATATATCTCTCAACCTTTTAGAGCAAAAAATCTGGACAAAGCCTAAAATTATGGGGGAGGAAAAGGCCCAAAAATAGGGACAGATTTTAAGCATTGTTCTTATAAACTTAGAAATTTTCTAGAACAACAGGATTTTTGTTATCATGCATCTTCTGAAGGATATGAAGTCTGAAACTCTAATATATGTTGTCATTCAGTGACTTCAGTCCTTAGTGATTTACCAGAAAACCACAAACTCTGTGAAGAACAGACCAAAATATGAGACAAAAACAAGGACACTCTGTGAAAATCTGGACATCTAAGAGGTGTGCATGAAAACAATCCACACCAATGAAGGAAACTAAAATGGTAAACTGATTCAGAAAAGTATAAAATGGGTATGCTGCACAGCCATTTATATTCATATCAAATGCAGGTGTTTTTGGTGTACAACTGGAGTGACGCTTGGAAATGAAACAGCTCTAAGTTCTGTGCCATGGAGAGCAGTATTTTCCTGATCTTTCTGCCCATGAACTTCAGTAAGAGCCTACTGGACAGTTATGATGTCCCTTTCTCTAGAGCAGATGCCTGACCATAAGATAGTCAGTAATGTCAGCCATTCTGGTGTGCAGTAACAAACGATGTACAATGACTTGAAGCAGAATTGCCATCACCCCACGACTTGCTCCATCTGTGGGAGGCAGAGGTTCTGGAGAGGGAACATGAAACATAGTATAAGCATATTTTTCAGTATCATTTGCTTCTACTATCTTAACTGTTGCACATGTGTTTTCCAACAGTGCAGGAGAAGCAGCTGAATATTACTGAGTGCCACAGAAGGCAGGATAATCTCCCCCAGCACCAGGGCACTGACATCTCACAGCACAACTCTGACTCTGTTTGTAGCATATGGGTATGACATTTTTTTTATCCTGTTGCATCATCCTTCTGAAGATTCAGTTGTGGAAGATGAGGAATTACAAATGTGGTCACCGCAGTCTGCAATGGCTGCTGCTTCAGGTGTTGGGTCACTAGTGACGACTAGCTCTGCCTCTGTGATATGGAGGAATAAATGGTTCCTTCTGTTTTTGTTTCTATGGAAGGAATGAAAGTTTCTATCCTGTTAATGGACCAAAGAAGTCCAAAGGTCTGGCATCATTATTGGGGACTGGTAGCTTCTGACCTGCACCAGCAATTGGATGGCCACCCCGGCAATGTGGGTTGCCTTATAGCGTAAATGATGGACTTGCACAATCTGCATGTCTTACCCATCAGGCCACTAGGGGGAGCAATTGGTTCATAACAAATGCCACCCATGTGAATGATTCCTGGATTTGTTGTCCTCTGGGATGGTCTGGTGTTAAACCATACCAGGGGTTCTTTCAAAACAAAGAAAGAAACAAACAAACAAACAAGCAAACAAAAAAGTCATCATTACTATCTTGTTTTGTTCTACTTGCTGGTCTCTCCTTTCCTATTTTCATATCAATTCTATTTTCTCCCCACTTATATAGGTTCATAGGTTCATAGGTAGGTACTAGGCTATTGGCCCTAAGGCCTATATAAGCCTAGCCAAAAGGTACCCTGGCTTTCGCCACCCAAGAAAATTATTTTCCTGTGCCACTGTCGATATGATGAACAGAGTAAGCCCCTTGCTGTGTATACCACCATTGCTGTATCTGTTGACTGGTGTGCTGCTCTGCTTGCACTTAACAGGCACTAGATGCAGCTAAGTGGTGTTACATTGTACACATGAGTTCACATTACTCACCTGCTGTACTGCACCTTGTGTGTGAGATTTGTCATGTCAGTTATGAGTGTTACTGTAGTGCTGCTACTATTGTGGAGCAGCATAGCACTGTTTATCCATTATTGCTATGCATCTCTTTTCTTAGACAGTCCTTTGCTCAGTATGCTAGTGCTATTCATTGTCTCACACATACCCGATTAGCTGTGCAGCTCTTCACTCAGTGTCTTCTTCAAAAGTTAGCACTGCACAAGTACACTCAGTGACCTCCTCAAAAGTTAGCACTACACAAGTACAGTATTTGTCAATGAATGCAGGCTGAATTCCTGCTTACTGTTTGTTTGCTAAGAATGAATATACTGACACATACCAAAGATTTATTCTCAAATATATTTGGACTTGGTAAAGTAAAAAAAAAGAGTGCATGCTAAGTACATATAAAATGAAGACACAGAAAATAACACTATATATTGAAGAAAGTCTGCTGATTCCATATTTGGTGAATGCCCAGAGATAAGACTAGTGGTTGATACATCATAACTCATTATAAAATAGCAGGCCAAGAAAACAATTTTGCACAGTATTTAGTATGTTGATGCAGCTCTTAAACAACTAAATTGTCTGGTTTTATGACTACTTTTAGCCACAACTCTGGCCCCAAGATAGAGTAACATTAATATAATAAGGTAATAATGCATATCACTTGATGGAGATTATATGAGATTTTAAGAGCTCTCTATGGAAATGTTGGGACTTATAACATCAGGTCCTGAAATGACAAAAAAAAAAGAACAAAAAACAGGAGAAGAGTGAATATTAAGCATCAGACTTCTTAAAAAAATCTTTTTTTTTTCCATGGGGGCAGGTAAACCTGCATTTCCCATGTGGGGGAGGGAGCACCCCCAAAAATGTATATATACAGCAGTAAGATTTCCATACCTTAGAGAAATGTGAATCTTCTGAGAAAGGGCAATCTCAGACTTAATGTATGTAAGTCCATATTTTATTTCATTCAGTCTCCACATTACAGGACTCAGCATTGGGAGTCCCGACATACATTTTAAATGGTTACTGATTTCAAAAATTGCAATGTGGTTATACACCTCAATTTGCTGAATAAAACAGCTTTAATGTATGCTATTTTATATTTTGTCTTTCTGAGTCATCTCATATTCATGAGACTCAGCCATCTAGATAGCATTAATCATCAGATTTTTTTTGAACATATTATAAAGATAGATAATTATAATTACAGATAAACAGAGCAGATGATAGTGCATCTTGTAAACAGAAGACAATTTAAATGCTACAAAGGAAAGAATGAGTGCAGTACAGGAGATTCCATGGCAGAAGGTTTCATATAAGGGGTAGGAAGGTTAGATGGAAAATCAGGAGAGGGATGAGAAGATGGTATGGATGGAAAAAGAGAGAACAAGATAGAAAGGGAAAGAAGGAGAGGCATGAGGCAAGTACCGAAAACATGACAAGGCCTAGTGTAGTTTTAGAGTAGGATCAAAATTACATAGAAAAAAAGCCACAGGAAAACACATGAGGATATCAGCTTGGAGTGCAAAGAAGCTAAAGGCTTCTTGAGTAGAAAGATGACTTTGATACCTATGTTTAAAAAGCCGACAAGCAGGAATTCTTCTTGGGTTAGGGAGAACATGCTCCAACAGAGTTCCTTTCAGATGTACTTGGGGATAAGATAGACTTAAATAATTTGAGGCTGTTATTTTACTGGAAACTCACTGAACTACTTTGAGAAGGACATTGTGTTATCTGCAAGAGCGCTAAGGGTAGTGCTCCTTAAAAAACCTTTTCTGCATCAGAACATCACAGCCAGATCTCTCCCTGACAGGGACTCAGCACCCTTTCTGTATAGAAATATTCATAGGCGGTGGTACAGTTTGTAATACATTGGCAATATGGGGTAATCAAAAGAAGAGTACAGCAAACACATAGTCCAACTTATAAGGGAGACACAAAGGGATGGGATTTTCTTGACTGGTATAAAGTGAATAGTTTTGTTAGAGACCACAATCTTAGAAAGACATGAGTACAAGTCTCAAAATAAAAAAATATTGACTTCATAATTAAAATAGAAGCTGTACTGCAGTGCATACGAGAAAATAATCAAAATCTCTTGACCTGTAGGTTATGTATGTACAAAGAAAGAACCATGTATGCTGTATATGTGTATGTGTATGCTTTCTCAGTCCTTGGTATCAAACTGTGGGAATCTGTCCCTTCTTTTCTTAAAGATCATTCATCTTACATTTTCTGTTCACAAATAATAGTACATTTTTAGACTCTAGGAAAATGCAACTACTATCTCTCTGATCACATAACCTAACCTCTTAATTCCCTTCTTCTGTCCACATACCTTGCTCTGACTATTTTTGACTGTGATTCTTTCAGCATGCCAACTCTGATGCCACTATCTATATAATGCATTTATATACTGTGATTTTTCAGATACTCTGTATATAGTGTCATTTATCTATTGCCTTTATACACTCAAGCCAATTATAATATTTACTCTGTATATAATATACATATATATTGCATTTTGTCATTCATTCTGTATGCAATGTCATGCATCTCTTGTATAGTTCATGTGCTGAGACCAAAATGGGTCCATTGAGATCAGTGCTCTACCCAAATTCAAAATAAAAATAAAGTAAAATAAAATGTGTGTGTGTGTGTGTGTGTGTGTGTGTGTGTGTGTGTGTGTGTGTGTGTGTGTGTGTGTGTGTGTGTGTGTTGGGGGGGCTTTTATACCACTCAACTCCCCCTAGACTAATGAGCAGTAGAAGTAATATGAGGGGACAACACTAGACACAAGAGAAACTTTTTTTCCTTAATTAGCAAAAAGTGAGTAGAATGATAGGTTTTGTAGAACAAAAGATATGTGTGGGAGTAGGGACACTAGACAAAAGGGGCACTCTTGAATAATACCATAATCCAGTTGAGCATGAATTGCTGAGTATGAAATGTCTAGTATTATTGACTTACTAAACTGGTCCCTGACAAAGCCGGGTTAACATCATACAACACCATGGAATCTTTCTCCACTTAAAAAGTTGATGGAGCAGGAGGTCTTGCATCCTGATGCATTTATTAAAAATTAGAAAAGAGTGAAGGAAGCAGGGCAGTTTGACCCCTAACAATTTGACCACAATGCAACTGTATACGCTTTCATACTTAAATTTACATTTATTGTCTACAGGAATAGTTATTGGACAGTCTGACCCTGGACGATTTGACCTCGGACTATTTGACCCCAATTATATATATAAAAAAAATGTTTTAAAGTTTTATAAAAGCATTTTATTGTTTGATATTTCAGTCATGATTTTTTTCATATGAATTTAATATATTTTTAACGTTTTTATATGTAAATGTTAATTTATTTATTATTTTTAGTCTGCTGTGATTCCTCTATACTTTACAATTAAGGAATCATGCTTTGTATTCTGTAATTGTAGTACAAGCTGATTACTAACTCTGGTAATTATGTCTTTATTTTTTTGTAATATAGGATGTTTTCATTCAATTGCTTTATTTTTTCATTTATGCATTTTTACATTTAATTTGTATTTCAATTTGTAGTGTTAGTTCTGATATTGAAAGTAGCTTATTTTTTGAATTACATAGCCTTTTTAAAATTTTTTTGAATGTTTCTTTATTTCTACATGTTGTTCTGCCTTTTTTACTTGGGTAATATATGATCGTTTATACTGTTTTAGATCTGTATTTTGAATGTTTTAATGTTTTCATTATGTGGTCAAACTGCCTGGGGTCAAAACGTCCAGTATCCAGAATGAAACTGTAATGTCTGGCACTGTTGACTGTAATCATTCATGATTTATGAGAGTCAGTGACAAATCAGGGATGTTCTGCAAACTCAGGGATAAGAGGTATGGTGTGCCTATGTGTGTGTGTGTGTGTGTGTGTGTGTGTGTGTGTGTGTGTGTGTGTGTGTGTGTGTGTGTGTGTGTGTGTGTGTGTGTTAAAGGGATCAGGAAGTTAGAGCCCACTGATGGTCAGAAAAAAAGGCAAATATGCAATGAAGAAAGTGAGAGGAAGATAAAGTCAATAATCAAGGGGAAACCTAAGAAAATATTTATTTGTAGATATGGTAGTGGATGTTTGAACAGCCTCTTCCTAGGAGATCCAAAGGAAGGTGTAGTAGTAAAACTAAGCCTCTACTGAGCATCACACAAGTGAATCCTAAAAAGAAGAAAATATATAATCAAGTGTACTCTACATAAAGCCATGAGAAAAAAATGAGAGAGCTGGTCCTTGCATGCTGGAAAATTCTATGTGCCTTTTGTAAACTGTGAACAGACTGAAGGATGAAAATACCAGTTAAGCAGAACAAGATGATCTACACTGTGTTACTTTACTGAAACACATATTTTAAATCAGCATAAACAGCACAGTACAATAAAACTGTTATTCTTATCAAGTCCTTCAGTAACACTATTATCTCCTTTTTCACTTCATCACTGCTGTTTAACACTCACCAGAATTCATTGGCATTTACATTCTGACAGATATCCCCATTTACTTATATTGTTCATTCTGTCTAAATGTATCTTCAGAAATGTACATGATGTCTGAATTTAGTAGCTGTATATTACTAGAAAGGTCACATTTCACAAGAATTTATGCAGCATAAAGGTCAGTAATACCATGGAATAGATGCTGCAGTAATTAATTAAAATAACATGTTTTCTAGTAAAATATGAAGTTAACAAATTGAGCATTCCTGTGCATAATTCTGCATGCATTGCTGACATTAGTTCACATTATTCAAGCATTAGCAGAAAACCTGCTTGTAAAGCTTAAACCTTTTTTCATTTGCTCTCTGCTGCTCACAGTCTTAGACTGCCAGCATTTTGATGTCCTATTGAAAGTCACTTGACACCAGCATATAGAGTAAATATACAGGTGTTCCTGTACATGGAATTTTTGTCATTGTATCATTGAAAAATGTAAGATTATTTATCATTTTTTCTTTATCTTGAATTTTATGTTGTTATCTCACCACTCCCTCCAATAGAAAGAGAGTATTTATTATCCACATCTGATCAGGATTAAGTTATTGAGTGATTACGATGTCACAGCAAGTTCTACTGCTTGTATGCTATTTCTAGTTAGTGTAAAATAAGCCTGAAAGTTCAACATCATTTACTAAATTTAAAGGCTTCTCCTTGAGGCTGAAGACAAGTAATGACTTATGTTGCACTAGCTGGGAAAATACTTTCTAGATGCTAATAAAATCATAACGTGACCAGCCTGAGTTCATCTGTCTACCTACCTTTCTCTCTGTATATCTGTTTATCTATCTGCCTGTATAACTTGACTTAGCTGTCTGTCTAGACCACTTTTTGTCTGACAGCTTAGAACAGAGGACTAAGGCTACATGCTTGCCTCTTTGTCCAAGTCAAGTAATCAAACAGTACTCCTGGAATACATACTCATATACAATGACATGCACACACACACACACACACACACACACACACACACACACATGCATATTTATGTATCTAATATATATATATATATATAAATAAGTATATATATATATATATATATATATATATATATATATATATATATATATATATATATATATATATACATACATATATGGGTCTACTTCTATTAAGCTGACAGCCCATTTCACTGAAACCCTTTTGGTTGACAGCTCATTTCATTGACAAAAGTATTCAAGGCAAAAACCTGGGTTTTGCCCCCCTCCCCACTGTTGTGCGACTGTGGAGTTGTTATATATAGTTGGGGGGTGTGTGGGGGGCACAGCCCCCCACATTGGGAGGAGTGGTGCCCCAGAATGTTTGTCAATGAAATGAGCTGTCAACCAAATGGGTTTCAGTGAAATGGGCTGTCAGCTTAATATATATATATATATATATATATATATATATATATATATATATATATATATATATATATATATATATATATGGGATCTGGACACATGCTCGACTAGCATATGTCCGAATCACAAAGCCTGTTTCATAGATCGGACTACAGTGCGGGTAAAGGAAAATTCCCTTTTCCCCATTGTAGTGTGAACTTGGAGTGAGAATAATAAAGTGGGGGGGGTGTTGGGCGAAGCTCCCCTGCAGAAATGTAGATTTTTTTTTTTTGAACTACACATACTCGGAAGCACTTTTCGATGTTAAGCACTTTCGTGTATGTGTGTTTGATGTTTTGTGATTCGGACATATGCTAGTCGAGCATGTGTCCTAGACCCATATATATATATATATATATATATGTGTGTGTGTGTGTGTGTGTGTGTGTGTGTGTGTGTGTGTGTGTGTGTGTATTAATCCATATACGTGTATTAATCCATATATATTTGTAGTATATATATATATATATATATATATATATATATATATATATATATATATATATATATATATATATATAGTTACAATCCCAAAATACTGAAAGCTCGAATTTCAGTATCTCGAGACCGTAAAGGCGAAAATGCAAAATCTCGAAAGTGCATAAGTGCGAATTCGAATATCTCGAATCCATGCTTATGCAGTGCAGCAATGGGGCGGGAAGTGCTTGGCCGGGATGTTTCACGGAAGCGAAGGTAATTGAGTGTAAGTGAGTGTTATTGTAAGTTGTGCGTGTGGGTTAGGGTAGAGAGGTTGTGTTTGTGTGATGTGTGTGTGTGTGTGTGTGTGTGTGTGTGTGTGTGTGTGTGTGTGTGTGTGTGTGTGTGTGTGTGTGTGTCAAAGGGAGTGTGGAATGTTTGCGTGTGAGTAGTGCATTGCTTGACTGTTAGTGCGATCTCGGAGTTGGTATATATAAGTAGGGAGGGTGGGGGTGCAGCCCCCCTGCATAGATGTAGTGTAGGATTGTGTAGTTTGTGTGTTGTGGGTTGACTGGTGTGCATGTTGTGTGGTGTATGGTTTGTGAATGTTCTGGATTTTAGTTTTTTGTGTTTGTGTGTTTTGGGATTGTGGGCTGTTCAACTTTGTAGTTTCGAGATACTGAAGTTCGATTTTTCAGTATTTCGAGATTATAAAGGAGAACCATATATATATATATATATATATATATATATATATATATATATATATATATATATATATATATATATATATATATTTTATATGTATATATATATATATATATATGTTTGTATGTGTGTGTATAATTGCACCTTTGCCTATCACTCTGTTCTCTGTTTTCCCTTTCTCACTATGTTTAGTTATTTGTCTCTGTACATATGTAAAGTATATATATATATATATATATATATATATATATATATATATATATATATATATATATATATATATATATATATATATATATATATATATATATATAGTCTACAGTTAGGGAATTCCATATCCATGCTACTACTTTGATATCTTTATCTTTCTACTTCCTTTTCTTTATATGTCATATATGACTATGAGCACAAAATGTAAAAACATAAATAAATATTGAACATATGTAATCTTACTCCAGAAAATGCACTCCAAGTAGAAATTATTATCAAGCTACAGATCTGAGAATATCAAACAATAATCATAAAACATAATTTGTTTTTTTTAACATTTCTTTTTTGGGTAAGTGAGCTGGTCTGAGGACCCTTTTCAACCATTACATGGGCCATCCAAGAGACATAACATAAAACACATGTTACCATCAAAAACAAGCATTCCATGAACGGAAGAAGTTGAAACTATATTATATAAGTAGAACACACATGCAAGGAACATTTAGAAACACTGATGTTTTTAAAATATTATACAGACTATGATACAAAGAATTATAAGAAAGAAAATGGCAATCTAAGATGCAAGTTAAAGAGTGCAAAGCAGCTAAAGCTAAGAATATTAACTATATTATGACAATCGTGTACATGAATAACTCCCCAGGTGCGCAGTAGCCTAGTAGTAAAGCCTGAATATTCATGTTGATGTCTTCACCAGCCACATGAATATTCATTATGTATTCAGCGCTTAGCTCAAGGGGGTACTACAATTACATAATGTATTTTGTTTTTTATGTTTTTGCAGTGGGAGCTGTGCCCCCTGCACCCCCCCCCCACAACCCCTGCAAATTAAATATACCAGCTCTGAGAACTCACTTCATTGAGGAAAAGGGTAAATTGTATGCATGATGTCAGAGTCAAATCTGCACAAGCATCATTTGAATATGACATTACAGCCTTTTGAGATGTCAGTCATGCAAGTGACACCCACGCCATACCCACATCTGTGCAAACCACCCGGGGAGGTACACATGTACAGGATCACCTATATTACTTCCCATCCCTCTCCTTTAACCACCACAATGTTACCATTTACACCCCCCCCCCACAAACACACACACACTTGTCAGGTCCACAGAAAAAAAATAACTCCAACGATTTAGATTAACCCCCACACTTTCACATTTCTCTGTTTCATTACTCATTTCTGGAGATAAATATAATAAAGTGTGTGGGGGCTAACAAGATATAGAAGGTGGATGAATGTATGTGTATATTAGCTAGCATCTCTGAAGTAATTACATTTGTTTGCATCAAGTAAGTGATAATCACATATCATTAAAAATGCTAAATTCACTGATAAAATGCAAGAAAAGCTAAACAAGTCAACATTATTTAGCAATCTTAAACAAAAGTACAAAGGTCCAAAAAATTCCAGGACATCTCCAGAATTATTATAAAAACAGAGTTGAAAGGCAAAGGGAAAAGACAGAAAAATGACACCATGCTTAATGAATAAAAAACATTAATATTATGCTCTTTTATTGCATAAATTATTTTTATTTTTTCCACTTGATGTGTGTTCACATTCTGGTTTGAGACTGAAATCGGTCCAATGGGATCAGTGCTCTACCCCAATTAACAAATTGCGTAAATATAAATAAAATATGAATTAAAAAATAAAGAAAAATTGCAGACCAAGCAACATTGAAGATGAAACAGTCAAATTATCATAGCTATTCCTGACTGCAAAATTTCTGCAATATATTAGGCTCCATGCAAGTGGTCCATAAATGATCTAAAACTAAGAGATCGAAACAGTAGCTGTTTAATATACAGAAGCAACTAAATCAAGCAAACCAATTTTGGAAAAATGATTTGTCGATATTCCTGTAGTACTGACTTCAAGCAAACTTTCTGCAGTATTATATAGGCTCTAAGAAAGTGCTCCATAAATGATCTGACTTCCAGTGCTCCCCTTCTGCAATCTTCAGGCTAGAAACAGATCTACTAACAGAACACTGCAATCCAGTAAGCATACCTTTCCAATATGGGTATGTGGCTAAACAGTAAAGAGACAGTCACTGAAATATTGTCATCACAGACCACTGACCAGAACAGAAAAATTCAAAAATAGTGTCTTAGCAAGCCTACCTCTGCACCCCTCAAACACTGACATTCCTAAATATATTAATTCTGATGTCACAAAAATCTTGGAGTGAAAAGAACGTTAATTACCCCGTTGTTGTACACTCTTGCTCTATTAATTACCCATATTTCAACAAGAAATCATTGAAAGTTGTTCAACAATTCTCATTTTTTCAGAACAAGGTCAGAGATCATCAAGGATCCCTCCATCACTACACCCTCAAGCCTCTCCTGACAGCTGTGATAATCAAAAAAAAAAAAAAACTTAATGCCTCACTACCGCTTACCAGACTCACGAATTATAACTCGACACCAACCTTCCCTCCTTTCTGACACAAGCCAGTCAAAACACCTGTACTTGTGGTACTTCTAAATATTCAGGGGTCTAAAAGAACAACCCTCCATTATGTTTTATACCTGCTGCCGTGTAACTTCTGTGAATCATATGTACTTTAAACATTTTTATGTATTTTTCTTGTATTACAAACAATGCCCTATTTTATGTTTCATTACTTTCCTGTGGGAGTGTGCACACTTTGGTGTCCCAACTCTGCTAGTGCATTCCCTTAGCTGTGAGTTGTTAATGGGAAGAATGCTTTTACCCTATAGTGAGCTGTTGTGAGCAGCCACCTATAAGTGCCATCTTTTGCATGTGTGCAAAGACACAAATATGTGTTTGCTCATGTTTGTTAGCATGGGGGAGTGGGACAGATCAAGTTAAATAATATTTTTGAATAGCCATGTGGGACCAGTCTTTTAAGTAACTCAGCCTGTGGTATGATTTTAGCAAGACTGAAATTAGTGATAGCTAAATATTATTATTTGGGCAAAGTTCCAAAGATGGAAAGGTAACCTCTTGTAAGTTTTCAGCAGTTTTAAAAGCATACCTAAGGTTATATGCACAAGCTAGGTTGGTGTTCTTGTACTGGTAGAATTGCTCTGGACAGACAGGCAGAGTTGCACAGTGCCCAGTGTACAGATTTGGAATAAGTACTATGATACGTAAATGATAGAGCATAGACTATAGGTCACTTTCTTTTTAATATCAAACAAGTACAAGGTTTTAGCTACGTGCTCCTCTGCAGCAGGGATCATAGATCTTCTTGTTAGGGATTTAATCGCCTTCCTCTGTAAGAACGAAGCACTTCTTAGATGTGATATTTGTGGAAAATACAGAATTTGTATTTATACTTTGTTGATTGGGTTAGTCCCACTAGCTAGTAG
The DNA here is from genome assembly GCF_019279795.1 of Protopterus annectens. Lineage (NCBI taxonomy): Eukaryota > Metazoa > Chordata > Ceratodontiformes > Protopteridae > Protopterus > Protopterus annectens. The sequence goes on along the minus strand of NC_056730.1, from coordinate 746,345,548 downwards.
CCTGTTTCCATGGGAGACCTGAAGTGGTATTTATACTTTCAGGGGAAATTTGGACAGGTCGTCAGGGTATTTTCTAATCCTTCCAATAGGTGTCATGGGATCTTATACATCTGCCCAAAGTACTACCACAAACTCAGTTCGAAAGGGGCTTAGTCTAACATCTCACCCAAATGCAGCACCCCCCTTATACCATACCACAGTGTCAACAAATGATATACCTGCTGTGGGAATAGAACCCACAGCAGTCTGCAATAAATGTGAGTGTGCTACTTACTTTACCACTGACATTGGAGAAAAGTGTATTGGAAAATGATATGATGGTGTGTGACAAATGTAGCTATATAAAAGCTTTGGAACATCAGTTTCTTAATATTTGATAAGGGTGTCACAGGGAGAAACAACATACTAGTTGACAACAGGTACAGTGTACTTCAATAAAGTAATGGCATTATTGGGAGTGATCTATAGAGTTTTGAAGAAAATCTGAATGAGGGTATATAGAAAATAATCATTAACTAATGTGTGATGGGTTGTAGAATGGAATTAAACAACAATGGGAAAAGAAACAGGTTAACAGCCAAGTGGGAGCAGCCTTGAAAAAAGTGAGGAGTATTAGCATGTTGCAAATGGAAGGAGAAATATACAGAAGGATGTAATCAATGCAAACAGTGAACATAGAATAACTCAGTAAAAGGGTATCACTGACACATTCAGTGAAAAATTAATCCGGAGGAAGACAAGAGAATCAAGTTGTGAGCAATGATAAGAGTTAGGTTGTCTAAACAGCTAGAAAGAGCAAGTAACCAACAACTTTGGGAGTGTAACTTAGGTAACACTAAGAAGAGAGAGTTGTGGGCCAACATTAATAACTAAAGCCACTCACAATGACAATATCAAATACATGGGTGTCTCAGGTCTGTAGATTCAAAGAAAATAGCAAGTGGTAATAGTATAGATACAGTATTTTTTTTTTTATGAAAGGCAGGTTAATGACAGCAGGTTAGGAATACTAAAAGTGCATTCCATGGATAAGATATATAGTACATTCCATGGATATGATGTTATTTGAATGCAATCATGAAAATGAAACCCTGAGGTCCACTTCTCCTGGAATGCAATGACTGGCTGAGTGGAGAATGAATATAGAGAAATACATCTGGTAGAAGCAAAAGTGATACACAAGTGGGTAAGAGTGGCAGGAAAGTGAGCTCCACTTCTCCTGGAATGCAATGAATGGCAGAGTGGAGAATGAATACAGAGAAATACATCTGGTAGAATCAAAAGTGATACACAAGTGGGTACGAGTGGCAGGAAAGCTGGAGATAGGAAGGCATCTAGTAACAAGACAGAGAAAGAGTTTGTGACAGATGAGGTATGGTCCTAGGGACTCCCTAGTAAAAGGCATGGACTCTTACATATGGAGCAAAGACCCCACTAGAAGGCAGGCACTAGGCAGCTGGATGCTAAGAAAAGTAATATTAAGACAGCACTTCAGAAGGTATTACATAAAATCAACCATATTTAGAAAGAGTTCAATAGCCACAGACAAATTTAAGCATAAATAATAACAGCATAATAAAACCTGTGACCACACTTACTGACATTTCCAAAATGAGTAGTCTGGAAAATGCAGTTCTCGATCTGTTATCCAGATTTGATCAAGGTATTTGGTTCAACAGTAAAATAAAGTCAATAAGCACAGCACTGGAGAAAGTTTCTATAGAAAGAGACGTAAAGTATATTGAGACCTGGCATTTTTTTCTGCAGCAAATACAACAAATATGGTAGAAAAGGACTGCATTTACAAATCAAGGGCAAAAGATCAGTAGTTTGTATACTTAGAATCCACCAAGTAAAAACAGAAGTGGGTAGAAATGGGTTGGAAGCCCTACTAAGGTTTATCCTTGGAGTCTTTATAGCCATTATGCCGGCTACTTGGCAAAGACACGTCTGATAATTACTTCCATACCTCTCAATGTCTTAGTGCAAGAAATCTGGACAAAGTCTGATAAAATGGGGGCACAAAGGCCCAAAAATAGGGACACATTTTAAATATTGCTCTTACAAACTTAGAAAGTTGTCAGGAGTAACAGGGTTTTCTGAAGGATTTGAAGTCTGAAACCCAAACAGATGTCATTATTTAGTGACTTCAGTCCTCAGATCATCCGAGTGATTTGAAAGAAAAGAACAAATTTTATGAGGAATAGACCAAAAATATGAGGCAAAAATCGGGACATTCTGCGAAAATTTGGACAGTTGTGAGGAATGATTACTTCTAAAAACAGAATGGAATTTAAACATGTAAAAGGTAAAATGCAGCAGTTTACACCAGGAAGTATAAACTATGAAGGAAAAAAATGAAAAATCACAAAGTAAAATATGCAATGTGATTCATACTGAGATATATACAAGGAAATAAAAAAAATGAATACAAATAGCACAAAATAAAAACTATGCAGTACAATTTGCCCCATGTAGTATATACAAATATACAGGTACTGAGTCATGACTAACAAGCAGAGTTATGGAAATAGTATAATATGTAGTAGCAATAGTTTGTATTTATAAATTGTTATATGAAAACACTTTTGATGATTATGATACACAACCATATTTCTTTGTTAAATGGAACTTGCCAAACTCAGTTGTGTGAAAATGTGGAACTAGTGTCTACTCTTAATTTATTTTGTACCTCTTATGCAGCTGCACTTTTATTCTTTTTAAAATATTCTAATATTATTTTCCTGAATATTGGGAGTTAATTTCATTTTGTGATTCTTGTGGACAAGCTATTCTGATATGCAGGAGCAACTTTAATGCAGGTTTTTTACAGATAGCTTGGGGGGGTGGGGGATACTGCAACCTTGATAGATGGGCATCATCTTGGTTTCTTAGGGAGTGTATATTGCTTCAGTGATGAAGTAAATTTTTATTGAGTGGGGGAGTTACTGTTGAAAAGTTTGAATGTCAGAGTATTAAGCAGGGAGGTAACTCTTGCAGTCGTAGATAGCCATGTGGCCTTATCTGTAGTCAAGCCGTGATGTTCCCTTCTGTTCAAAGAAATGTATGAGACATGACATTTTATTCTCAGGGAAATTGTTCACATTAATGCAACAAGTCTGTGGCTGGGGTTCTTAAAGACTGCTCATAACTGCATAGTACTACTTGCACACAGGGTATACCCAAATCTCAAATCACTATGCAGTTTACAAAGGTCCTAATACACCATTATTGACAGGTTCTTGGTCCACAGCATGTCATATGATTCAGAAATGTGTGACTCACAAAGTGCACTGTTGTGAAGGTGCTGCCAGAAGGTATGGATGTGTAGGTATAGAGTGACTACAGAGAAAACATGAAAAAAGTTCCACATGTCCCATTATCAGTGATGTTGTGCTGTGCGCACAATGACTGGGCAACAACAGCCCACAATCAGGCTTGATGCATGCCTATCCATGCATATAAAATAAAGCATTCATCAGAGCCTTCAGGGGTAAGAATACCAGTCACATTAACTTGAGTGTGACAACCACACTATTCTGTGTCACCTTTGCAATGATACCGCTAAGCTACATCTAACAAGATCAATGGAATGACCAGATCCTTTCACTTATGTAATTGTTCTCAATCATGACAATGGAGCCATTGACACTAATGATTTGTTCTTTGCTTTGACAGCAACATGAGACTACCATATAGTTTATTAGACTTCATGCTGAATGGTGTCATTCTAAGGAGATCGAATATTTGTCAGTTTGGGAGGAGATGGCTAACGGACCAATTTGTTTTGCCAAGGATGGTCTGCACCTGTCTTCTCTAGTCTTTTGAATACTGGCTAAAACTTTATCCTCCCCCTTAGTGCCTTTTTTATGCAATGCCGAATTGACAAACCAACCAACATAGTAAAATCAACTCAACTGAACTTCAAGGTGTTGCTGCTTAATGTCAGGAGCATAAAAAAAAAAAAAAACTAAACTACACAAACTACACTCCCTCCAAGCCAAGCCCTACTCACACTTGAGAATAAATACAGACATTTGTGCAGTTACTGAGACAAGATTTAAATAAACAGAAAGCACATTGGACATGCAAGATTTCAGTGCCTTCGACACTTTTAGAGCAGTAGCTGCACAGACAAGGGCTAAAGCTGGAGGATAATCAATATACATCAATAAAAAGCATACCTCTAATTTGGTCAAACAGGATGATATGCTGGAGTTCACCTATATACAGATAACCACAGAAAAATCACATACTATATCCTAGCCAGTTAAAGGTCACTCTCCACATTCCATAAAGCTCACAATGCATACTTAGACCTACTGAAGACACTTACCATCCAGCCTAATACCCTAGTCATGGGAGACTTTAATTACCCCACTATACTCTGAGAATCCTACATGGCTTCAAATCTACAGGCACAGAGATTCATGGACTTCTTAAAATACAAACACTTTTGACCAAATGTGAAAACACCCACTGAAGGCCTCAACATACTGGACCTCAAACTCACAAACATGGAAGAATGCTGCATCCTCCCAGTGTCTCATCCTCCCTGATAAATTCTGACCTAAAGCTATCTGCTTCAAAATCAAAATCAACTCTGTAACCCCAGTAAAACTAGTAACAGTTAGGAACTATTCTAAGGCAAACTACCTTTCAAGTGATAGTTTGTCAAAACTGAATGCCCCTCCAAACCCTGAGAACACTGCAGCCTTTATTGAATTGCTCTCAGAAACTCTGTACAACTATGTTAAAGGGTACATATAGGCTGATGTACCTACCAGAAGTAAGCCCAGAACCAGCTCCAGAAACAAACTACACTGGTGGCATCCAAATTAAACTTGGTAGACAAGAAAAGGAAATAAAATTATGGCAAAAAAGAGGAAGGGTAATTCCCATAAAGATAAAAACTCTCTCATCAAATTAAACAGGCAAATAAAAGGGCAAATTAGGTCAAACAAAGCCATCTTTGAGGTTAAGATGGCCTCCCAGGTAAAAGAATGTGCTGAGCTGGTGATTAATGGTGTCACATTCACTGAGCCTGACAACCTAGCAACCTGTTAGTGTGCAAACTCAGTTCCAGCTTTACCTTCCTCTCACTCCCAATGAGCCCCCAAGAAATACTTTCAAACATAAACCCTCAGACTATAACTAGAGAGCATGTACTGGCTGTGTTCACTATAGCCAAGAACATAGTCTTAATGAGTCCCAATAACATCCCAGGATTGCTCCTGGGCAGTCTAAAATACAACTTATCAGAACGGCTGGAGTCACTATTTAACTATAGTCTTAAAACAGGCTTGTGTCATGAGAATGGAGGACTGTGCTGGTCATCCCCATTAATAAGGTAGGATCCTTGACAGATCTTGGAAACTATAGATCCATTAGTCTGACTAGTCTTATTTGTAAAGCCATGGAAAGAATTTATCATGGAAATTATCAGCAAGGACATAGGAGATCTCCAGACACTGGATTCATACCAGTTAGACTTTATCAAAGATAGGTCATGCTTACTGAAACTGGTTGACTTCTTTGAAAAGGTCTCTAAGACAATGGATGAGGTGAAAGCAGACCATGCTGCCTACCTAGATCTGGCTAAAGTATTTGATACAATACCCCGTTCCGGCATTGTCTACAAATGTATGGAAATAGGCATAAACCCCTTTATTACACAATGGACAGCAGGCTGGCTTATGGATAGGACCCAAGAGGTTAGGGTTGATGAGGCCATCTCCACAAAGAGGCTGGTCATCAGTGGATTCCCTCAAGGCTCTGTGGTGAACTTACACCTCTTTGACATCTACTTCTCATAGGTCAAAGCCAATGTCAAATCCCTCTGGCTGACTAACTTCTCAGATGATTGCAAACTGGGAGCAGTCATTGAATTCCCCCCAAGAAGAGCCAGATCATGGTCAAATGGGGCCCTAGGCAAGGTAATGGATCAGGACCCCCCACAGCAGTCCGACCAGCCATTCCAGTGTCCCATTACTTGGCTATTTTTCTCCAGTTACCATAAACACTGTTCAAACCTGTCAGTGTGCATATTCTTTTCTTCTTTACTTCTACAATGATTAGAGATATTTAAAACTTTTGTTTCAAATGTTATACCACAAACACTGATAGCCATTTGCTTAACAAAACAACATATTCTCACAATGAAACAGACTTAGCACGAACAGTAATTTTCTCTGCCCTTAAAACTCACATTCATTGAAACAGCATTGAAACCCACATTCAGAGAAAATGCAGTTGGCCAGTGGCAAATTACGTTTACCTTTTGGCTGTTTTCAAACCATAGGCCCCTTGTACACATTTTTAAGACCATGTATTCATGTATATGTCCTTTAATACACCATTCTGATTGCATTAAGTTATCTTCTTTGTATAATACAGTACCACTTGTTAGAGTGTGTTTTAAATTTGTAGGATTAAATATTTTTCCATTAAGCAATGAACCAGTAATGACAGAACTATGCATTACAGAACATTTCAACCACAAAAGGCCACTCATACTTCTGTTATTACAATCCACCAATATCATTCAATAGACACAATCTCTGCAGAAGTAAAAGCCATCTGAATAATTCCACATTAAAGACATCTAGAACTAATGAGGCAGTTGCTGCTGGCAAACAACTTTACATTTCAATGTTTCATGTACAAATTCATTGTTGGCTGCCCTCGAAGAACAAACTGCCCATGTTACATTAAAAAAAATTGTTAAGCTGGTAATATTGCAATAGGGAATGGCTGTCAGACCAGCAACAGGTTCATAGTCACTAGGCATTTCATCCAATGGAGGACACACTCAGGAGCACAACACCCCCACCCCGCCTTAAAGGACACTGTAATATCAGCACTCCATCTACTTGGTCTGGGAGTAGAAAAAACAGCCATCTGCATAAAAGTTAGGTATGCTACCTGTTGTGCTACTAACACTGCTTTCAAATTTTCTAGCACAAACACTGATTTGTTTATTTATTTATTGACATTTGATTACCAGGAAAGTCCGACTGGGTAGAAGCCCATTTTCACCAGAGGCTAGTGGGAAAAAAGTTCCAAATTATTACAAACCATTTTAAGAATAATAATTTTACAGTCTTCAAAAATAAAATAAAAACATCTGCAGTTTAAATAATTTTAACAAATTACATGTACTATAAAACCATTGGTTAAGAATTAATACAAGCTATGACAATCATTTAATATTTAGAGAAACTTAGACAGTTTGTAGTGAAATTAAATGCAATTTAGTCTAATGCAAATAGGAATTGCAATATGAAGTGATGGAAAAGCAGGCTAATGGTATATTTAGAGAGAAAGTCAAGGAACAGGACTTGTCGGAGAGAGAGGAGAATTCCCATTCTTTAGAACTGGCCATTTGTTAAACAAAACAGTTACACATTGAAAAAAGACTTGACATAAGCAACAGTAAACTTCTCTTCCCTTGAAACTCAATATTCCTTTGAAAATGCACTGAAACTCAACATTCTTTGAGAATGCACAGAAACACAACATTCTTTGAAAATGCACTGAAACCGAAGAGTCCTTGACAGTTTGGTTGTTGGTGTAGAGGATTCAGGCTCCTGACTCCTGTAATCAAGGTGCATGGCTTGACCCTGAATGGTAGTTGGTGTAGAGGATTCAGACTCTCAACTCCTGTAATCATGGTACAGGGTTTGAGCCAGACAAAGATAACCAACCTGTCATCCCTAACTGGGCATTTTACACACACACACCCACACCCTCCCACAGCACTTGCTTACACCAGCTACACACAGACACACACACACACACACACACACACACACACACACACACACACACACACACACACACACACACACACAGCACTGGTTACACCAGCTGCACTCACTGTTTTGGCAGGCTTGTTCAGTCAGTCCTGCTGTTTGATGGCCATGGCATATGATGTTGGGACGCTTAATGTATGAATGCTCTTCTAGAGGTCTTTGGGGCTTGCTGTTCTTTTTTTACAGCTTACAGAAGTCTCTTTGAGGTCGTAAAGTCCTCCAGTTTTACAGACATCTTTCAGATTTTTATTTACAAATGGAATGATTTTATTTTGGGGCCCTAGGCAACAGCCTAAGTTGCTTAGTGCTGGATCCGGCTCTGGTCCAAGGTAGTAAGAAAATCCTTCTGTGTTCTTCATATGTACCTGACAAGATGTATGAAGCAACTGGAACATTCACAAAGTTTCTTACAAAAATAATACAGGGAATGAACAAAATGCCATCTGCTGATCTACTCAGTATCATTCAGACTACTGAGAGATGATTTTTGCCTGGCATACAAGGCAACCCTGGACACTGTTTTGATGACATTTTTGCACATCCATAAAACAAGCATCATCAGAACTACTCAGTCAAAGGATCTAAATTTTGCTTGTAGCATAAATAGGGCTTGTTGGAGAGACAGATATGTTTTTCTGGGAATTCCCATTCTCTGTAACAGACTCCCCATCAACGTGAAGCAGAGTTCCTTCCTAATCCTATTTAAGTGCAACATGGACCAATGGATCCGTAATCAGAAATTTACCCCTGGCCTAGTACCTATGTATTTGATGGACAGAGGCATTCAGTAAATCACCCCTATATAAATACAATTTGTGGGTCACATTTGAATTGCAGGGTGGCCATGGTGGTGTAGTGGTTAGCGTTGCCACCTCACATCAAGAGGTTCTCCAGTTCGATCCTCGGCTCATTGCCTTCTGTGTGGAGTCTGTATGTCCTCCCTGTGGTCACATGTGTTTCCTCTGGGTACTCCGGTTTCCTCCCACATCCCAAAGACATGCTGTAGGTGGATTGGACACTCTAAATTGGCCCTAGGCATGAGTGCGTGCATGTGCCTTCTGTGGAAGGTTGGGCGCTAGTCTGGCAACTTGTAAAAACTCCACTGCCAATCATGAGCGGACAGGTGATCCGCTGTGGCGACCCCTAACCAGGAAAAGCCAAAAGAAGAAGAAGAAGGCTAAGCTTATAAGGGCACTAGTGGTTGTTAGCCTAGTATACACCTATGAACATATGAACCTGTGTGAATCAACCTCTCCATATGCAAAACTAATAGTTAGTCAACTGTGGAGTCTCCATTCCACTGTAGGTATCAGTTTATGCATATGTCCTACAGTTAATGATACTTGTGTTTAACGTTTCACATGCAGGCCCAACATGCTGTCATACCAGTACCAGAGACAGCTATAATTAGGAGGATACAGTCAAGTGGAAGTAGAACAAGACATCTACAGTGGTGTACAAAAAACACTAACTCAGAGATATGTCTGGCTACCAGCTGGACCATGCAACCCAAATAGCCAATTGTAGCTTTCTTGGTCATACGCACTGTCTACAGTTTTTCATGTACTACAATGTATTATTTGAACACTTGCTTTAAAATACTAGTAGGGCAAGTATCTCATTGATGCAAAAATACATTTATAATAGAGAGAAACCAGATAATGCTGGCACAGCCCCTGCTTGATAGTTTCTTTTACGTCTCCATGGAGGAGTCTATAAGAAACTAAGTACAGAGAGGGGGTCACCAGTCTGACTTAATAATTGAGTATCTTGAGGCACTGCTCCTGCTAGTTAGGATTCTCTGAATTCTCTTTAGATGAGTGATGTGTTTAGACAAATACCCATCAAAAGGAACATTAAATAATTGGCCTGATGAGAGATGAATGAAGGGGAATTAAGACTTTTTTGGATCTAGAAGAAATGCCTTTGGACATTAAATGAGTCTGATAAAAGTTTTCTTGATCTACTACAGAGCCATAAGGATTAAAACATAAATTATCAACAATACTATCAAGATCTTTTATGACATTGTGTGACTGGAGGCATGTGTTGCTGATATGGGTAGCTGATTAAGGTTATGAATCTAATTTTAGTGGGATCCATAAACATGCCACTCAGGAAATGGAGAAAGAAGAGAACATTAGGATGGAGGAGACATGACTGGCTGAGTTCCTGAAATGGCTTTCATTAACCTAAATTATTAACTTACCCACTCAAGGGAAGAAATTACTAGACATATTGAAACTTGCATTTGATATTTAGTACTTTCAAAATGAAATCCTTCTCCACCATTTTTGGGAGGAAGATCATAACATACAGGACAGTTTCAAATAGAAAGAACGTAATGAAATACATATGGAAGAATACATTTCAGGATCTAATGCAGCAAAGACTGGACACATGGACCTTGACTTGTGAGATGAGGTTCATTTGTATACAAAATGCCATTGGAAAAGGAATACAAAAAGTTATTGGATCACCTTGTGTTGAAGAAATATAAAAATAATGAGAACAGGGTTAAGTAATAAAACTAAGTTTATGATAAACAAGAACAGGTTGTGTAGAATATGAAGACTTCTTGAACAGATGAGAATAGAGAGAGATTATAACATAATAAACATAAATTTAAAAATATACTGGTTAGGGAGAAATTAAAAAGGGAAATAAACCTAGCCAGTGACATAAAGGGTAATAACAAATACAGTTTAAGTACATGCAAATGGTGCAAATGTGTACACATAAACAAATAATAACAAATGGATGCTAGAAATATCTGCTGAAGAATTTAGAGGTGAATTATCTAAAGTGTATGCTCTATGGTGACAAGGCAAATGATAAGTGAAATACGTGTGATGTGGACTATAGTTTACAGAATATAAAAACCTCTAAGGCTCCTGGCTATAATGAAATAAATAATATTCAATTTAAGGAATGAAAATGCAACATTTACCTTATGGAAACAGAGAGGGTTTGTTCGATCCAGAATGAAAAAATATATAATATTATTCTTATACATAAAGGAAGGAAAATATAAGCTGCTCTAGAAAGTATATGGCAATCAGTCTGTTAAGTTGTAAGTGCAGAGTATCAGAAAATATTATGGCTAAGGAACTCATAGAAAAAAACTAAGAAGAGCTCAAAGTACAGACCGGAAACAGTATCCAAAATTAAAACTACACTTTTGTTTTTTTTTTTGTTTTTTTTGTTTTTTTGTGGCAGCAAGTTCCTGCATCTTCCATGTGTTGATTTGCCTCTGCTATACCCTCTTCTAAATCTTATTTCCTGTTCCAAACTCAACAGTACTCAGATAATGGGGATTTTTTTTGTTTGTTTTTGTTTCAGAAAGAATATGTATTCATTTTTCTCTACTGGCTGATAAATTAAAAAATGGAAATGACATAAACAACTTTGAAATGAGAAACAATGCTTTTTTTACAATTACCAGTAGGCCTTCACTAATCCTTTTCCCTATAACCTGGTTCCTTCAATAATCCGGCTTTGATTTCAAAATTCCAAGGTGACTGTAATTCAAAATTTCTGGGCCACCACACCTACTTACTGTGCCCTGTTTCTGTTGCACTACATCTGTTTGCATGTTGGCATGATCATGTAAACATAAGCAAGCACTGTCATTGTCTATCTTCTTGGTTAGTTTATTTTCCTACATTTATTAATATCATTTGCTTTTATTTACCCTCCCTCCAATTATTGTCTCAGTAAATGAAGGAAGCGCATCTCATGCTGTGAAGTGGAAACACCACACATTATCTATTAAAGATAAGACTGAGATCGTAAAAACTGGACAGAAAGCAGTGAAGAAGATGACGTAGAAGAGAGACTTTCTAGTGAGAGGTGAAGTGAGACTTTCTATTGACAGGCTAATTGACTTGACAAGTGAATTACTGAAAGGAGTAGAACAACAAAATTTTATTACTGAACAAGAAATAATGAGTGTTTATATGCTGCGATAAGCTAATCAGAGAGAGAACAAGATATATGAAACAGCTTACCTTGTAAGATATGTTAAAAAATTGCTAGAAGTCATGCAACAGACAGGAAATACTTCAAAATCCAGTGCCATGAACTTCTGCTCACCCGCATGTGCTGGGTTAAGGCAAGGTGGAATGAGGTGGTTAGCTCTTGTTTACTTTACTTGGGATGACCCAGAGAGTTTGTTTGAGTATATGTACTGTCCTGTACATATATCACCTGTGCCTGTACAGGACATTATTTCATTAAAATTTCACTTGCTTTTTCATTAAATGTTTATTTTCCTTTATTATCCAACTTGTACTGATTTACATGATATTTTAAAGGTATGATATGGTGTTTAGCTACTGTTTAGAGGAGATTTTTCTGTGTTCTGGCATTTTCACTAATCTGGCATTCCTCAGGTCCCAGTGGTGCTGGATTAGTGAATGTCTACATGTACATGTTTTCATATGACTGATCCTTGTTCCTTTGTGGAGATGTTTTTATTTCTATACAAATATATGTAAAACCTTAAATCTCTACTCTGTGCTCAATGAATCAACTGGCAAATCATCATGAAGACTATATCCGGAACCACATCGAGTGTACATTTACAAAGGGGTCACTTAAAATAATTTTTATTATGAGTCTGCGTTGAAATTTACAAACTCTCTGGGTCATCCCAGAAAAGGACCTTTTCTCAGCAGGTTAATCATTGACTAACAAAATGCAACAAACAAATAAATAAACAAACAAACAAACAAACAAACAAATAAATAAACATACTCTCTCTCTCTCTTTGATAATGTATGTCTAGTTTTGTCAATATCAAGTTTGTATACACAATAAGTAGTGTAAGCATGAGGGTGTATAAAACTCATCTCTGAAGGAAAGCGTTCAGTAATAACTGCATGCATAGTCCAATCAAGACAATTTTCACAGAAATTACCCTTGTCAGAATAGACACATTCAACATTACTGTATGTTGCAAATCAGAAAATAATTCACAAATGGATCTACTTGGCATACTGTGGTATGATGCTGAATACATCTGTGCTGAAAAAGTGAGAACTGAGATTGTAGACAGAGTTTGGTATTATGAACAACCCTGACCCATGGCCCCCTGCTGTGGTCAGTAGCTAAAAGAACTAGCTACAGGTACAGAGATTACTTCACTTGGACAGTGGGCTTATTGTCAAGACAGAAGAAGAGTTTGGTGATATAATAGACACTAGGACCTGAACCTCTGCATAACTAGAATTTGGGAAGTCAAGATGTTCCAAGTATGGCTCAATGGAAGGAGGATCCAGAGTAAATCCTGTACATATAGAAGGGACAATATATTTCAGATGGCATAGGAATACCTCACCAGAATGAGGCTGGAGAAAGAGATGTCTAGCCTCCCCTGCCTGTTTTGTTGCCAGAGTGAATCTCACCAAGTAAAGGAGAAGAGAGTGGGGTGGGGCAAAGTGAAATGAAGAGTAGCCTGTGGACATAGTGAAGGTATGCTGAAATTATTACCTTGTGATTTTTTAGCCTTGTTAAAATTCCGTATGTAACACCTGAATACTTTGAATCACATGGAAATCACTTTCTAGGATTATTGATACCCTAAAACTTGCTTCAATAAAATATCCTACTACATGATTTTTTCTTTTCAAAAGTTTAATATAAATATAATTGTTATAATGTGATAGTTCTGATTTAAACTGCAGGTTATTTTATTGGAGAATGAGTTTTTATAAATCCAAGCTCAGTGACTGTCTATTGCTTGCATGATCTTGTAAAAGAGGATGTTACACCCTGTAATGACTGCAGCAGGTCTATATTTAAAAGGGAATATAATGATTGCTGAACATCTTTAAATATAAATTGATTTTATATCTTGTAAATCTAGCCCTTTATCAATAGTTATTGCCTATGAAATGTATATACAGGGAATGTATGTATAAAAGCTGACAGCACCGCTGTATTATCCATCTCAGAATGTATACACTAGAACTAAAGGATGTTATAGTTGTAATGTCTGGTAAATTAGAAATGAACATGTTTTGCAAAGAAATTACAGTGGCACCAGTAGGAAAGGTGTTTGTCAAAGAGCACATACTAAACAAGCAAGTGCTGTATAGTTATTAATTGCTAAATGCCAATCTAATAACAAAAAACATACATAAGTGACAAATACAAGACAGAGTGGATGACATATCAGGAGTCCAGTTTTGCCATTGCTGATTTGCAAACATTTCTGACATAGTAATGCTAGGCATGTTCACATGGAATCACAGCGAACAGTACATAACAGCAGTGCAGCAGCAGCAACACAAATAGAAAGTGTTCTAACAGAGGACCAATGACAGTTTCTGATGGTCTGGCAGCATGCCATACAGTAATAAATGTTTATGGAATCACTCATTTGACATTAAGTTGTATAGTGTGACCAACAGACTTGCATTGTTAAAGATGTGTGGAGGAAGCCATGCAATACAAAGCATAATTATCTTGTGAATAGGTAATGCATATGAGCAATGAATAACATAAGAAACATTTGCATCATGTCAGTTTCGAACACATCAGAACAGATAGCAGAGATATGCATAACAATCATGGTTGCCACAGAAATACGCATATTGGTCATATAAGGAAGAACACCCTTGAAGTGCCTAAAGTAGTTTACTACATTATAAGGTGTATTGATGACCTACCTGATAGGAAAATGAATGAAAAAGGTGGCCCTTTGAGTGTGCCACAAATATTCTGTGCATTTAAGACACTGTTGTCTGACACATTTGTCTGACAGACAGATGTAAACAGATTCAAACCGCTGTCTATTATACAAGGCTCTCGCCAGACCTCTGTATTGACTGCACATGCCACATCAGATAGCAATGGAAGCTGTCACAAGTAAGTTAATTGAATGTGTGTGCTAACACAGGAGGCGTACATATAATATGAGCACTCAGGTTTATTCACAATACTGAAAAGGAGCTACATGTGCTGATCACCACAAAACACTGAGCATTACAATATGACTACTTCTTTGACAAGGAAGCTGTTTCCATCATGTAGGACACACACCATCCTAGAATTGAACCACAGTTATCTGTGCAGTTATACTATAAAAGCCAGTGCTCAATGCATGTGTCACACCAGCACTCACTACACAACATGCCCTGAATAAATGTTTCACTGCCATACAATCACAACCTGTGATCATGTGTCATTGTCCAACATAAAAATGGATATGACTAATTAGATACAATGGTGTTTATGTAAATTCAGTACATTCATATAATGTTGTCTCTGTTAGGAATTGAACAGCAAGCCATGAGACTATGATGACTAATGAGATCTGGATGAACCACAAGCACTACAAACTATTATGATAATGTACCTATGCTAACGTATTACATCAGATGTATCTGTGGTAAACAATCTCTGAAATTAAAGAAAACTCTCACACTGTAAATGGATACATTATAACTGTGATAGATGCCATTCATGCATTACAATATACAGCATAACAATGCTAACATGTACTGAATGTGGATGTTCAGCACATGAGCATTTGACAGCAGACAATGCATGTTATTTTTCAATATGAATGCACAGTGGCAGAAATGTCAGCACAACTGTGAGATATGTCATTATGTGAAGGCATTACATCATGTTATTGCTGCAAGGGATGTGTGTATGTATAATTGTTGGAGTACGTCAACAACAGACAGCATGTTGCCTCATTCCCTCGTGCCAGAGATTAACACTTCTCACATATGTTATATAAGGAAAATGAAATCAAATGTCATTATTACTCTGTATAAAAGCATTGCTGTGTGAAAAATTCTCTTAGCTTTTAGTAAGGGGATCAGCATCTACATGTGTACCAAACAAATGTGCTTGACAACAGTGTTAGTGACATGTACAGTCATAATGACACTGACACAACATAATTGGCTTAATAATGGATGGATTTCAAATAACTGTTCAAGATCACA
The DNA here is from genome assembly GCF_019279795.1 of Protopterus annectens. NCBI lineage: Eukaryota > Metazoa > Chordata > Ceratodontiformes > Protopteridae > Protopterus > Protopterus annectens. The sequence goes on along the minus strand of NC_056730.1, from coordinate 746,329,770 downwards.
AGCTAAACATCATTACCTGAATCACAAATGCCACATGAACATGTTGAGGTACAACTGAGATGTGGCACAGTTAAATGGATGTCATCCCCACTGTTTATTATCTGGATGTTTATACTAAAAAGTGTTAGAAATGCACCATAACTCTGTACAGCAATATATCATATATGTTCTTGCAGAATATTATACACAGTATGAGGGTGAAAGACAGACTCATGGCTGGTCTCAACCATCCTACATATGTAGTAACATAATGTACATAGCACACTATCAAATGCCACATGACACAGGAAAATGTACACTCCAAATGTGACATACTGCAAGTATGTTAGCAGTATGTATTCATTGTATGGCCAAAAAAATATGTTCCCTAGTGATGCTAGGATTTGCTAGTGTCATAGAGTGCCACTGTAATTCAATCTCAAAATCATAAGTATACATAAAAGTGGTTGTGAGATTGCCAACAGTATATAACAGTAATAACTGTCACACTATTGAAACAGTGATGGAACAGAACCACCTACCTATCCAATTACACCATCTATATACCAGGCAGTACCACAAGAGAATAATGAGTAAAACTGACATATACAGCATCTATGAAGGGATGACATCAGCAGTGTATTGCCAAGGAGATCCATCTGATAAGATTAGTTGTACAGCCAATCAGGGATTGTAAAATTTGCCACTGTAAATGTGTGTAAAAGAATGATGACTTCATTGGGAGTCACACTTTTTGAATTTAAGTACAGCTATATTTGAACATCCTACGTATTTAGTAACACATTCTAGAGAATAGTGTAAGACATGCAAGCACCACAGGAGAAGTCTGACATTTAAATAGCTTAGGTTCATAGGTTCATAGCTGTTTACTTGGCTAAGGACCATAAGGGCCCTTTTAAGCCTAACCATGCATCCCAAATATCTGACGAGTTCTGATACCCTTGATAAGTGTAAGAAGGGGCCTGAGAGATGAACTATTTACAGGTTACCTGTTTGCATTAGAGACATAAGTGCCAAACCAGGGATGAATTTCTGGTTTCCCATCCAGTTGTCTAAGTTGCACTTCAATTGGATTAGGGAGGAACTCTGCTTCACATGGAGGGGGAGCCTGTTCCATAGATGTGGTAGTCTCTGGGATACATACCTATCTCTCCAGCAGGTCCTATTTATATCACAGCCAAGGTTTAAGTATTTAGAATGGCTAATTCTGGTACTGTTTGTTTTGTGGATATGCAGAAGGTCCATCAGAGTGGAGTCTGACAATGACCTGTATGCCAGGCATAGATCTCCCCTCAAAAGCCTGTAGGAAACAGAATACAGGGATAAGGCCTTGAGGCAGTCTGCATAGGACATATTACATATGCCCCATATTCTTTAAGTGAGGAACCTCTGTGGATGTTCCAGTTGTTGGATATGCTGGTTCGGTGCATACCAAAGGGGGCATTGTATTCAATGATAGGTCTGAATACAGTGGAACAATTACTTCCTTGGATTTAGATGCCATACCTTTGTTTATAAGTTGCGCAACATAGAATTATTTCCTCATCACTGTAGATGTGTGATGATCAAGGCTAGATTATTCATGTGTGTCCCTAAGTCCCTGACTACTGGGTCAACTCTAAGGGGTGTGTTGTCAATATGATAGTTACTAGGGGTGGATGACTTCCCAAAGGATACTATTATGCATTTCTTGGCATTTAGTTTTAGTCCATGTTTCTGACACCAGTTGTTTTGTCTGTGTCAGCCCCTTGTGGAGAACATTTGTGTCAGTGTGAGACTCAATGACAACTCCTAATTTGCAGTCATCTGCAAATTTAGTCAGCCAGAGACCACTGACATTGGCCTTGACTTCTGAGAAGTAAATTGCCAAAAAGGAGCAGTCCAAGGACTGATCCCTGAGCGACTCCACTTGTGACTTGCCTCTTTGTAGAGATGGATGCGACAATTCTAACTTCTTGGGTCTTTCTGTGAGCCACTTGGCTATCCACTGGGTGACATATGGGTTTGTACCTAAGCTCTTGAGTTTGTCAACAATGCCCGAGTGAGGTATTGTATGAAATGCCTTGGCCTGCTCAAGGTAGGCAGTGTGAACAATTTTGCCCTCATCCATTGCTTTGGTGACCTTCTCAAAGAAGTCCACCAGGTTGAGTAGGCATGATCTGTCATTTAAGAAACCAAACTGAGTTGGGCCCAGTGTCTGGAGGTTTACTTATCTCTATTGATCATCTTCATGATAATTCTTTCCCTGGCTTTACATATAAGACTAGTAAGACTTATGGGTCTGTAGTTTCCAGGGTCTTTAGATGGCCCACCTTTTTTAGCACAGGGATGACAGTTGCATTTCTCCATTCATGGGGCATGAAGCCTGTTTGGAGGCTACAGTTAAATAGTAATTCCAGAGGTCCTGATAGGTCATGTTTCATGCTATTTAGAAGGCATCCTGGCATATTATCTGGGCCCATTGATGCAGTGTTCTTGGTCTTAGAGAGAGAACATTAAAGACCTGTTCCCTAGTGATAGTAGGGGGAGTTATATTTGATGATATTTCCTGATGGAAGGTTGAGGGGGAGAGAGAGGAGTAAAGTTGGAGATGAATTTATCAGCCAGGAGGTTTGCTATATCTTCTGGCTCTATATAGGTGGCTCTATTTACAATGAGCTCTGCACACAATTGTGTATTGCCTTTGAGGTTGTGGACATAGCTAAAGAATGCTTTGTGGTTGTCCTTGGCCTGGTAGGCCAACCATACATCAAATTTAACTTTGGTAGACTTTATTTGTCCTCTGAGTTGTTTGTTTAGTTTAATGAGAGTGCGTTTATCCTGCTGGGTGTTGCACCTCCTAATTTTGCCATGATTTTCTTCCTCCTGTTATACATCCGACTGATTTTGTGATTCCACCAGGGTGGTTTGTTTTTTGTTAGTGCTGTACTTCTTCCTGGTGGGTACAGCTGCCTATATACAGCTATTAACATGTTTGTACAGGGTTTCTGTGAACAGTTCTGCATAGGAAGAAGTGTTCTCAGGGTTTATAGTGGCTTGAAATTTTGCCAGGTTCTCACTCATTAGCAGAATATTAGCCTTAGACTAGTTCCTGAATATTTCCAGTTTAGCTGGGGGTCCAGGTTTTATTTTTACTTCAACGGAGACCATTTCTGACCTTAACAGGGAAGGCATTACAGTAGGGGGTGTGAAGCACTCTCCCATATTAGCAAGGACCAGATCCAGTATGGTTGCACCCCTGGTTGGTGTATTGACTATCTGGTCCAGGGAGTTTGTGAGGACAAAATCCAGGAATCTCTGTGCATGCGCGTTTGATGCTGTATGGGATTCCCAATTAATAGTGGGATAATTAAAGTCACCCATGAATATGGTATTGGGTCGGATGGTGAGTGTTTCCAGTACATTTAAATACATGGTATGGGTTTCCTGGGTCATACAGGGGGACCTATAGCTTGCAAGAAAGTGGTATTGGATTTTATGTATGGTGATTTCAACATGGAGCAGCTCAAGTACATTGTCCTGTTTGACCAGCCTTGAAGTATATTTATTTTTGATGTAAGAAGAGACACCTCCACCTTTAATCCCTGCCTGTGAAGTAACTGGTCTAAATGTGTGGAAGGCATTATAACCCTGCACTGTTGGTGTGCTGTTTGTGGCTTTAAATCACGTCTCTGGGATCACACAGACATAAGCATTCTCTAGGATAAAGAGAGCTTTTAGGGAGTAGAGTTTTTTTGTTTAGGCTCTTAGCATTGAGCAGTAATATGTTTAGATTTTCTTGGTTTTGATTTGTTATGTCGGAAGTATTTTCAGTTTGGCATTGCCTAAAAAAAAGGCACTATGGCGGAAGACAATGTTTTAGCTAGTATTTGAAAGCCTAGAGGGGAGAGGTGCAGACCATCCCTGGCAAAGCAGCGTGGTGTGTTGACCATCTCATAGGTTCATAGGTTCATAGGAGGGTACTAGGCTATTGACCCTAGGGCCTATATAAGTCTAGCCAAAAATGTACCCTAGCTTTCGCCACCCAAGAAAATTATTTTCCTGTGCCTCTGTCGAGCAGAGCCACAGAAGTGATCCCCGGGGTGAATTTCCTATCTCCCATCCAATCAACAAGATTTTTCTTGAAGACTGCTAATGAGGAGCTCTGTTTGACATAGATAGGTAGTCTGTTCCAGAGTATGGGAAGTCACTGGGACAGGAATCTATCCCTCCAGCATGTTCTGTTTATTGTGGTGATAAGGTTTAGGTCCCTAGATCATGTAGCTCAGAGGGACTGGGATTTCTTTAAGTGGAGCATGTCCAACAGCTCTGGGTTTGACATAGCTTTGTATGTTAGGCAGAGATCACCTCTGTGTAGGTGACATGCGACGGAGTAAAGCTGGAGTTTTTTGGGACGGTCTGCATACGGCATCTGTTTGAGGCCAGTAATCCTCTTTGTGAGGTATTTCTGTGGCCTTTCCAGTTATTGTAGATGTCTTGTGAGGTACATACCAAAAGGAGCATTGTACTCTATAATGGGTCTAATGAGTGATGGGTAGAGTGGAACAATGACCTCTTTTTTTCCTGGATGAGAAACATTTTGTGATGAGGTGAGCCATGTAGAAGGATTTCCTGACCACTGTGGCGATGTGATTCTCAAAGGAGAGACTACTGTCCACCTGTGTCCCAAGGTCTCATCACATTTTCAGCATTAAGTAGACTACCAGCTATGTAGTAGTTCATGGGTACAGAGTTTTTACCAAAGGGGATGGCAATACACCTTTTGGCATTGAGCTTCAGGCCATGGCTTTGACACCAGGCATCTGTCTCAGTGAGGCCCTTTTGTAGTATGTCCACATCGTTAGGAGTTTTGATTATGGCTCCTAGTTTGCAGTCATCTGCAGACTTTGTTAGCCAAAGACCTTCTGTGTTAGCCTGTACTTCAGAGAAGTAGATACCAAACAGGAGAGGATCCATGACTGAACCCTGTGGTACTCCACTTGTCACTGGTCTGAAGTCAGATGTGGAGTCTGCTACTTTCACAGTGTGGGTTCTGTCCATGAGCCAGTTGGCAACCCATCTTGTGACATAGGGATTTATACCTAGTTTAGTGAGCTTATCTATAATTTCAGAGTGGGGGATGGTGTCGAAAGCCTTGGCGAGATCGAGATAAGCTGTGTGAACCACCTTACCCTCATCTATGGCTTTGATGATTGCTTCAAAGAAGTCAGGTTTATGAGACATGATCTGCCTTTTACAAATCTGAACTGGGTAGGGTCCAGAGTTTGGAGATTACCAATGTCTTGATTTATGAGTTCCATGATGATACCTTCCATGGCCTTGCAGACCAGGCTTGTCAGGCTAATGGGGCGGTAGTTCCCGGGTCTGTCATGGCTCCCCCTTTGTAGAGTGGGATAACCATCGCAGTGCACCATTCAGTGGGCATAAAGCCTGAGGTGATGCTATGACTGAACATGGTACTTAGGTAGGGTGCCAGTTCATTCTGTAATTTGTGTAGAACGCAGCCTGGGATATTGTCAGGTCCCATGGATGCTGTGTTCTTGGCTTTGGAGAGTGTTTTTTACCTGTGCAGCCATGATTACAGGAACTTTACATTCTTCCGGTATAGAGATGGGCCCTCTAGGGGGTGAGAGGGGGGTAAAGTTAGCACTGAACCTATCTGCCAGGATGTTGGCAATATCAGTTGGTTCTGTATATTTAGTGCCATTGTGCTGTAACTCAGAGCAGATCTTAGTGTTGCCATTGAGATTCTTGACATAGCTATAGAATGCTTTGTGGTTGTCTTTAGAGTCAGTGGCAATTTCGTAATTAGCTTTGGAGGATTTTATGAGGGATCTCAGCTTTGTACTGAGGTTGAGCAGGGTGTTCCTCCAGTCATGGGATTTTACTTTCTTTTCAACAGTTTCTTTCTTCTGTTGTAGAGTTTGTTTATGGCAGAGGACCACCAGATTGGCTTCCTTTTTTTGGAGGATAGCATCTTGGTTCTATTAGGGATAGCATGATCCATGCACTCGTGTAAGTGCTTATAAAGGGCATTTGTGTAGGATTCAGCAGTCGTAACTCTATTGTCCATCTGCATTGGTGTCATGAAGTTTGCCACTTCTGTCTTAAGAAGTGTGAAGTTGGCTTTGGAGAAGTTTTTTTATGGTGGTTTCCCTAATTGGGGGTGGGGGCGGGATGTGGATGTCTATGGTGATTAGCTTGTGGTCGAATCTGACCAACAAGGAATTGACCTCTGGTGTGGAACACCGGTTGCCCATGTTGGAAATGACCAGGTCTAGGTTATTACTGCACCTGGTGGGGGTGTGAATAAGTTGATCCAAGGCATTGGAATTTACGAATTCCAGAAAACGTTGAGCAAAAGAGTTGGTGCATGAGTAGTTTCCCCAGTTAATGGTGGGGTAGTTGAAATCACCCATTATTATGGTGTTAGGTTGCACCCTAATACTTTCCAGTGTATCACGAAATGAGGAGTGGGAATCCTGGGGCATGATGGGGGGTCTGTAGCAAGCTACAATTTGGACTGCGGTCTTGCCCAGAGTTAGTTGCACTTGGGTAATCTCGGATGCATTATGCTGTTCAACTAGCCTGGAGGTGTGGATATCCTTAATGAATATGGACATGCCTCCACCTTTAGTGCTTCATTCTGGGTTAGGTGGCCGAAAGATGTGGTATGAATTATAGCCTTGTAAAACAGGGGTGCTCTCTGGAGCCTTGAACCAGGTCTCTGTCACTGCACAGATGTCGATGTTCTCCATTTTACGAAATGCCTCGAGTGAGTGTATTTTGAGGTTTAGACTTCTAGCATTGAGTAACATTACCCTCAGATATTGCTTGCTTGTACCTGTTATGGTGGTGAATTTGTCATTTGAACCTTGCCTAAAAAAGGCACTATAGGGGTGGCAAGAGCCTTAGCTAGTATCCAGAATCTCAAGGGCGACAGGTGCAAGCCATCTCTGGCAAAGCATCGTGGTCTGTCGATCATGTCATCCCAGGCAGACAAATACTGGATCCCCTTAGAATGATACCAGAAGCTTAGCCAATTGTTGAAATCAATCATTTTGTCCTTGTACTGTGGCATCATTCTGGGTGATGGCAGGATGCTACTCAGGGCCAGGGATCATACCTGCCTGGGCTACAAGATCGGAGAACTCCTCCATGTCTCTTTTCATGTAGTCCAGGCAGGTACATCTCCGGTCATTCACACCAACATGGACAATGACAGTGTCATATTTGTACTTGTTGTGGAGTGACCTGAGTGCATGCATTATGTGGCGGATCCTGGCACCTGACAGGCAGCTGACAGTAACTTTCTGCTTGTTTAGCCTGGTGAGTGGAACACCAGTGTGCCTGACTATAGAGTCACCTATGACTAGAGTGTTGGGTATGTTGTTATGCCTTATGGGCTGTGGTTGAGTAGCACACTGAGTTTGTGGGCTATGTGTCATTTGGGTTGTGTTGGGGGGGTGGAGATTAGTTGTGTTTCTGCTTTGGAGGTCCCTGATCCTTGGGCAGGTTTTTATTGAGAGCCTCCATGAATGTAGGTGTGTGTTTTGTGTTTCTGTGTGCGTGTTTTGGTGGTGTAGGTTTTGGGGGACTATGTGATGAGTGTGGTGTGGTGCAAGTGTTTACCTTCTCCTCTTGATTGTCTAGTCCAGTCTTGGGTGAAGAGAGCTTTGCTTCCAGTTTGGCAATATAAGTGCACCTCTCACAAGTTGTAGAGTTGGGTGGTAGGAGGAGAGGGTTGTCTGTGTACATGAAGCAATTGCTGCATTGCCCCAAGATGCCCAGATTCATCAGGTAGACAGGAGAAATCACCAGGAGCTGACCCTTAGACATGCCTGGATAGGTGCTTATTTATCAAGTACTAAAAACTGCTTTCCTCTAGACAAGTGCAGAAAGTTGAGTGCTGTAGTAATTTGCAACTTATTTAGTGATTACCAGTTCTGAACAAGTGCTGAGTTCAAAGAAACAGATTTGAGTGCTGAAACTAGAAAACTGGCTAGTTCTAAGAAACAAAATTAAGCTAGAAGGCTTCCCTCCAAAACAGAAAGTCTTGGGGGCTCAGAAGCCTACAAACAGTCTAGACCACTTACAGAAAAGGCAGGAAACAAGCTTAAAAAATTTTTTTTTTCTTTACCAGATGCTCTCTTTGTACACAGTAGGAATGGCTGAAATCAGAATATGATCTCAATGCACTAAGTTGAGTGAGCAAATGAGATGGGCCCAGAAGGAGTATCCAAACACAAACTTACAAGAGGGGCGGAGGTTTAAAAGCCACCAAGATTAACAACAACACAAAAACAGGGAGGGTGGATGGGGAACTCACTAACATAACAGAGTCAAAACAACCAGTTCAGTTAATATTCAATGTAACACAAATAACTCAATTTAAATGCCGTATTATTTGAAAAATGTGCAGATAAAAGGTACTTAAATTCTCTTATACGTCCAGTTGAATACAGCTAGATCTTAGCCGGCCAAAGCTGAAGTTGTGAAGCAGAAAATATTCCTAAACATACCAATTAAATAGGCAGTGACAGGCTATCAATGAATGAGACTTCCCCCACCTGGAATTACTAACAGCAATAAAATCTAGCAAGCACTAACTGACAAAAAAAAGAGTCAAAACTTCCAGTTCAGTTAATATTGAATATAACACAAATACCTCAATTTAAATGCCGTATTAATTGAAAAATGTGCAGATAAAAGATACATAAATTCTCTTATACGTCCAGTTGAATACAGCTAGATCTTAGCCGGCCAAAGCTGAAGTTTTTAAGCAGAAAATATTCCTAAATGTACAACTTAAATAGGCAGTGAAAGGCTATCAATGAATAAGACTTCCCCCGCCTGCAATTACTAACAGCAATAAAATCTAGCAAGCACTAAATGAAAAAACACAGTCAAAACTTCCAGTTCAGATAATATTCAATGTAACACAAATAACTCAATTTAAATGCCGTATTATTTGAAAAATGTGCAGATAAAAGGTACTAAAATTCTATACGTCCAGTTGAATACAGCTAGATCTTAGCCAGCCAAAGCTGAAGTTTTTAAGCAGAAAATATTCCTAAATGTACCACTTAAATAGGCAGTGACAGGCTATCAATGAATGAGACTTCCCCTGCCTGCAATTACTAACAACAATAAAATCTAGGAAGCACTAAATGACAAAACAGAGTCAAAACTTCCAGTTCAGTTAATATTAAATGTAACACAAATAACTATATTTAAATGCTGTATTATTTGAAAAATGTGCAGATAAAAGGTACTTAAATTCTCTTATACGTCCAGTTGAATACAGCTAGATCTTAGCCAGCAAAAGCTGAAGTTTTTAAGCAGAAAATATTCCTAAATGTACCACTTAAATAGGCAGTGACAGGCTATCAATGAATGAGACTTCCCCCTGCAATTACTAACAGCAGTAAAATCTAGCAAGCACTAACTGACAAAACAGAGACAAAACTTCCAGTTCAGTTAATATTCAATGTAACACAAATAACTCAATTTAAATGCCGTATTATTTGAAAAATATGCAGATAAAAGGTACTTAAATTCTCTTATACATCCAGTTGAATACAGCTAGATCTTAGCCAGCCAAAGCTGAAGTTTTTAAGCAGAAAATATTCCTAAATGTACCACTTAAATAGGCAGTGACAGGCTATCAATGAATGAGACTTCCCCGTCTGCAATTATTAACAGCAATAAAATCTAGCAAGCACTAACTGACAAAACAGAGTCCAAACTTACAGTTCAGTTAATATTGACTGTAACACAAATAACTCAATTTAAATGCTGTATTATTTGAAAAATGTGCAGATAAAAGGTACTTAAATTCTCCTATACATCCAGTTGAATACAGCTAGATCTTAGCCAGCCAAAGCTGAACTTTTTAAGCAGAAAATATTCCTAAATGTACCCCTTAAATAGGCAGTGACAGGCTATCAATGAATGAGACTTCCCCCGCCTGCAATTACTAACAGCAATAAAATCTAGCAAGCACTAATTGACAAAACAGAGTCAAAACTTCCAGTTCAGTTAATATTCAATGTAACACAAATAACTCAATTTAAATGCTGTATTATTTGAAAAATGTGCAGATAAAAGGTACTTAAATTCTCCTATACGTCCAGTTGAATACAGCTAGATCTTAGCTGGCCAAAGCTGAAGTTCTTAAGCAGAAAATATTCCTAAATGTACCCCTTATATAGGCAGTGACAGGCTATCAATGAATGAGACTTCCCCCACCTGCAACTACTAACAGCAATAAAATCTAGCAAGCACTAACTGACAAAACAGAGTCACAACTTCCAGTTCAGTTAATATTTAATGTAAAACAAATAACTCAATTTAAATATTGTATTATTTGACAAATGTGCAAATAAAAGGTACTTAAATTCTCTTAAATGTCCAGTTGAAAACAGCTAGATCTTACCCGGCCAAAGCTGAAGTTTTTAAGCAGAAAATATTCCTAAATGTACCACTTAAATAGGCAGTGAAAGGCTATCAATGAATAAGACTTCCCCGCCTGCAATTACTAACAGCAATAAAATCTAGCAAGCACTAACTGACAATCAATTAATTGACAAAATT
>NC_056730.1:746303182-746318674 GCF_019279795.1 Protopterus annectens | reverse complement strand
CGGGTGGTGATAGCAAAAAAGGAGTAAATATTTTCAACGGAATAGGAAAACACACTGGTAAATGTGGTAATTGCAACCAGTGTCGACACATTATGAGCCACAACAAAATTGTTCTAGACAACATAAACAAGACAACAATAAGGTGTGAGAAGGGAAATTGCAACACTACTTATGTGGTCTATATTGCTGTATGTGAAATGTGCCCTGCATATTACATCGGGAAGACAGAGAGGGCTTTTAAAAAAAGAATATATGACCACTTATATTGCATTCGGAAAAAAGATTGCAACAACGCATTGTATAGACATATTGAGAGTGAAGGTGACTTACACAATTTTAAATTTGCTATTATTGAACATATCACTAGCGATTGGAAGGGGGGTAATATAAAAGGACGATTGAGTTACAGAGAAGTTTGGTGGCAATTATACACAGATGCTGCAACTATTCCAGGATTAAACGACTCTATTGCTATTAAACCCTTATTGGGGTAAGGCATCAGGTCAAAGTTAGTACACACCAACATTGGTAATACATTTTATAAAATCATTATCCACAACAGCTTTTACATATAATAGTTTTTATACAATAGTTTTTAATATTCAACAATATTATTTTTAATATTTTTTATATTAACATTTTTATATTAATATTTTTTTACATTAACTTACATCAAATATATCAGTATATCAATATATTTATCTAATAAATTTTGTTCATAAACAAAACATGAATTAAGTATATTAACTATATGTTGTAACAAAATTTTAATCAATTGTTACAATATTAAGCAAAATATTACAATAAAGAGTTTTTTACATATTATAGATTTTTTTACAACACAGTACATTACATAAGTCCGCACACATCCTTCGCATAGTTCACTTTGGTTAATTATGAATTCCATTCTACACATTTCAGGGCTTGTATAAAGACAACCAAAACAGAGTTAAAACAGAGATGAAACGTTTTTTTACCACAAAGTGTTGAGTATTGAATTTGTTAAAGTGATTTTTTATAGTGAATATTTTTAAAGAGTATTTTTTAAAGTGTATTTTTCAAAGCGTATATTTTTTAAAGTGTAGAGTAGTGCATTATGATTATATATTCTTAGATTTAATTATTTAACATGTAGTATTTAACATTCAATTTTTATATTTTTCGATACATAATCTATTACAACACTCATTTTCACACTGTTCAAGTTGTCACATTAGCACATCAGAATCAGTCATTTTTATTAGTAGGCAAAAAGTGCACACAAATCTTTATTTTTATTTTTATTATTAGGTAAAAAGTGCACACAGATCTTTATTATTAGGTAAAAAAGTGCACACAGATTTTCACTGAGATTATCAATAGAATGCACTACAACACGTTGTAATATTTGAGGGCAATCATAGATTTTATTCTAAACAACAAACAATATTTATTTATGTTTACAACTGTAGAATGAAGTAACACATTAAGAAAGTGAAATGGTATTAACTAGTTTATGTATTTTATTTGAAACAAATTTTAATGACAATGGCACTTTAAATCTGAGCAGATTTTGTTAATTTGGCGCCAAAAAGTTCATTTAAGATGGAGTAGTAAAAAGTTTGAATGAGTTCTGAAGAAGCCTATGATGGATTAGGTGAAAGCGCTTAACTCTATGTTTTATGTACTACGGATTTTTATGTTTAAATCCTGCACTTTTATGTTTAATTAAAGTTCTGGCAGTCGCTCAGTACTGTGTTTCCTCGTTCTTTGTGAGAGAAGATAGCACAGTACAATTGGCAATTTTTGGTGGTTTCCCTCGCAACGTATCAGTTCATAGAATATTAACTGAATTGAAATTTTGACTCTGTTTTCTCAGTTAGTACTTGCTAGATTTTATTGTTGTTAGTAATTTCAGGCGAGGGAAGTCTCATTCATTGATAGCCTGTCACTGCCTATTTAAGTGGTACATTTATGAATATTTTCTGCTTAAAAACTTCAGCTTTGGCTGGCTAAGATCTTGCTGTATTCAACTGGATGTATAAGAGAATTTAAGTACCTTTTATCTGCACATTTTTCAAATAATACGGCATTTAAATTGAGTTATTTGTGTTACTTTAAATATTAACTGTACTGGAAGTTTTGACTCTGTTTTGTCAGTTAGTGCTTGCTAGATTTTATTGCTGTTAGTAACTGCAGGCGGGGGAAGTCTCATTCATTGATAGCCTGTCACTGCTTATTTAAGTGGTACATTTAGGAATATTGTCTGCTTACAAACTTCAGCATTGGCCGGCTAAGATCTAGCTGTATTCAACTGGATGTATAAGAGAATTGAAGTACCTTTTATCTGCACATTTTTTAAATAATACGGATTTAAATTGAGTTACTTGTGTTACATTGAATATTAACTGAACTGGCAGTTTTGACTCTGTTTTGTCATTTAGTGCTTGCTAGATTTTATTGTTGTTAGTAATTGTAGGTAGGAGAAGTTTCTTTCATTGATAGCCTGTCACTGCCTATTTAAGTGGTACATTTAGGAATATTTTCATCTGAAAAACTTCAGCTTTGGCCGCTGAGATTTAGCTGTATTCAACTGGATGTATAAGAGAATTTAAGTACCTTTTATCTGCACATTTTTCAAATAATACGGCATTTAAATTGAGTTACTTGTGCTACATTGAATATTAACTGAATTGGAAGTTTTGACTCTGTTTTGTCAGTTAGTACCTGCTAGATTTTATTGTTGTTAGTAATTGCAGGTGAGGGAAGTCTCATTCATTGATAGCCAGTCACTGCCCATTTAAGTGGTACATTTAGGAATATTTTCATCTGAAAACTTCAGCTTTGGCCGACTGAGATTTAGCTGTATTCAACTGGACATATAAGAGAATTTAAGTACCTTTTATCTGCACATTTTTCAAATAATACTGCATTTAAATTGAGTTACTTGTGCTTCATTGAATATTAACTGAATTGAAATTTTGACTCTGTTTTCTCAGTTAGTACTTGCTAGATTTTATTGTTGTTAGTAATTTCAGGCGAGGGAAGTCTCATTCATTGATAGCCTGTCACTGCCTATTTAAGTGGTACATTTAGGAATATTTTCTGCTTAAAAACTTCAGCTTTGGCCGGCTAAGATCTAGCTGTATTCAACTGGATGTATAAGAGAATTGAAGTACCTTTTATCTGCACATTTTTTAAATAATACGCATTTAAATTGAGTTACTTGTGTTACATTGAATATTAACTGAACTGGAAGTTTTGACTCTGTTTTGTCATTTAGTGCTTGCTAGATTTTATTGCTGTTAGTAATTGTAGGTAGGAGAAGTCTCATTCACTGATAGCCTGTCACTGCCTATTTAAGTGGTACATTTTGGAATATTTTCTGCATAGAAACTTCAGCTTTGGCCAGGTATGATCTAGCTGTATTCAACTAGACGTATAAGAGAATTTAAGTACCTTTTAAATGCACATTTTTCAAATAATATAGCATTTAAATTGTGTTATTTGTGTTACATTGAATATTAACTGAACTGGAAGTTTGGAATCTGTTTTGTCAGTTAGTGCTTACTAGATTTTATTGCTGTTAGTAATTGCAGGTGGGGGAAGTCTCATTCATTGATAGCCTGTCACTGCCTATTTAAGTGGTATATTTAGGAATATTTTCTGCTTAAAAACTTCAACTTTGGCCAGCTAAGATCTAGCTATATTCAACTGGACGTATAAGAGAATTTAAGTACCTTTTATCTGCACGTTTTTCAAATAATATGACATTTAAATTGAGTTATTTGTGTTACATTGAATATTAACTGAACTGGAAGTTTTCACTCTGTTTTGTCAGTTAGTGCTTGCTAAATTTTATTGCTGTTAGTAATTGCAGGCGGGGTAAGTCTCAGTCATTGATAGCCTGTCACTGCCTATTTAAGTGGTACATTTAGGAATATTTTCTGCTTAAAAACTTCAGCTTTGGCCGGCTAAGATCTAGCTGTATTCAACGGGACGTATGAGAATTTAAGTACCTTTTATCTGCACATTTTTCAAATAATGCAGCATTTAAATATAGTTATTTGTGTTACATTGAATATTAACTGAACTGGAAGTTTTGACTCTGTTTTGTCAGTTTGTGCTTGCTAGATTTTATTGCTATTTGTAGTTGCAGGCGGGGAAAGTCTCATTCATTGATAGCTTGTCACTGCCTATTTAAGTGGTACATTTAGGAATATTTTCTGCATAGAAACTTCAGCTTTGGCCAGGTATGATCTAGCTATATTCAACTAGACGTATAAGAGAATTTAAGTACCTTTTATCTGCACATTTCTCAAATAATACAGCATTTAAATTAAATTATTTGTGTTACTTTGAATACTACCTGAACTGGAAGTTTGGACTCTGTTTTGTCAGTTAGTGCTTGTTAGATTTTAATTGCTGTTAGTAATTGCAGGTGGGGAAAGTCTCATTCATTGATAGCCTGTCAATGCCTATTTAAGTGGTACATGTAGGAATATTTTCTGCTTAAAATCTTCAGCTTTGGCCATCTAAGATCTCACTGTATTCAACTGGACGTATGAGAGAATTTAAGTACCTATTGTCTGCACATTTTTCAAATAATATGGCATTTAAATTGAGTTATTGGTGTTACATTGAATATTAACTGAACTGGAAGTTTTGACTCTGTTTTGTCATTTAGTGCTTGTTAGATTTTATTGCTGTTAGTAATTGCAGGTGGGGGAAGACTCATTCATTGATAGCCTGTTACTGCATATTTAAGTGGTACATTTAGGAATATTTTCTGCATAAAAACTTCAGCTTTGGCCGGCTAAGACCTAGCTGTATTCAACTGGACATATAATAGAATTTAAGTACTTTTTATCTGCACATTTTTCAAATAATATGTCATTTAAATGAGTTATTTGTGTTGCATTGAATATTAACTAAACTGGAAGTTTTGACTCTGTTTTGTCAGTTAGTGCTTGCTAGATTTTATCGCTCTTAGTAATTGCAGGTGGGGGAAGTCTCATTCATTTATAGTCTGTCACTGCCTATTTAAGTGGTATATTTAGGAATATTTTCTGCTTAAAAACTTCAGCTTTGGCTGGCTAAGATCTAGCTGTATTCAACTGGACATATAAGAGAATTTTAGGACCTTTTATCTGCACATTTTTCAAATTATAAGGCATTTAAATTGAGTTATTTGTGCTACATTGAATATTAACTGAACTGGAAGTTTTACTCTGTTTTGTCATTTCGTGCTTGCTAGATTTTATTGCTGTTAGTAATTGCAGGCAGGGGAAGACTCATTAATTGATAGCCTGTTACTGCATATTTAAGTGGTACATTTAAGAATATTTTCTGCATAAAAACTTCAGCTTTGGCCGGCTAAGATCTAGCTGTATTCAACTGGACATATAGGAGAATTTAAGTACTTTTTATCTGCACATTTTTCAAATAATAACAAGGCATTTAAATTGAGTTATTTGTGTTACATTGAATATTAATTGAACTGGAAGTTTTGACTCTGTTTTGTCAATTAGTGCTTGCTAGATTTTATTGCTGTTAGTAATTGCAGGTGGGGAAGTCTCATTCATTGATAGCCTGTCACTGCCTATTTAAGTGGTACATTTAGGAATATTTTCTGCTTAAAAACTTCAGCTTTGGCTGGCTAAGATCTAGCTGTATTCAACTGGATGTATAAGAGAATTTAAGTACCTTTTATCTGCACATTTTTCAAATAATATGGCATTTAAATTGAGTTATTTGTGTTACATTGAATATTAACTGAACTGGAAGTTTTGACTCTGTTTTGTCAGTTAGTGCTTGCTAGATTTTATTGCTGTTAGTAATTGCAGGCGGGGGAAGTCTCATTCATTGATAGCCTGTCACTGCCTATTTAAGTGGTACATTTAGGAATATTTTCTGCTTAAAAACTTCAGCTTTGGCCAGCTAAGATCTAGCTGTATTCAACTGGATGTATAAGAGAATTTAAGTACCTTTTATCTGCACATTTTTCAAATAATACAGCATTTAAATTGAGTTATTTGTGTTACATTGAATATTAACTGAACTGGAAGTTTTGACTCTGTTTTGTCAGTTAGTGCTTGCTAGATTTTATTGCTGTTAGTAATTGCAGGTGGGGAAGTCTCATTCATTGATAGCCTGTCACTGCCTATTTAAGTGGTACATTTAGGAATATTTTCTGCTTAAAAACTTCAGCTTTGGCCGGCTAAGATCTAGCTGTATTCAACTGGACGTATAAGAGAATTTAAGTACCTTTTATCTGCACATTTTTCAAATAATACAGCATTTAAATTGAGTTATTTGTGTTACATTGAATATTAACTGAACTGGAAGTTTTGACTCTGTTTTGTCAGTTAGTGCTTGCTAGATTTTATTGCTGTTAGTAATTGCAGGTGAAGTCTCATTCATTGATAGCCTGTCACTGCCTATTTAAGTGGTACATTTAGGAATATTTTCTGCTTAAAAAACTTCAGCTTTGGCAGAATTTAAGTACCTTTTATCTGCACATTTTTCAAATAATACAGCATTTAAATTGAGTTATTTGTGTTACATTGAATATTAACTGAACTGGAAGTTTTGACTCTGTTTTGTCAGTTAGTGCTTGCTAGATTTTATTGCTGTTAGTAATTGCAGGTGGGGGAAGTCTCATTCATTGATAGCCTGTCACTGCCTATTTAAGTGGTACATTTAGGATTATTTTCTGCTTAAAAACTTCAGCTTTGGCCAGCTAAGATCTAGCTGTATACAACTGGATGTATAAGAGAATTTAAGCACCTTTTATATGCACATTTTTAAAATAATACGGCATTTAAATTGAGTTATTTGTGTTACATTGAATATTAACTGAACTGGAAGTTTCGACTCTGTTTTGTCTGTTAGTGCTTGCTAGATTTTATTGCTGTTAGTAATTGCAGGTGGAGGAAGTCTCATTCATTGATAGCCTGTCACTGCCTATTTAAGTGGTACAGTTAGGAATATTTTCTGCTTAAAAACTTCAGCTTTGTCTGGCTAAAATCTAGCTGTATTCAACTAGACGTATAAGAGAATTTAAGTACCTTTTAAATGCACATTTTTCAAATAATATAGCATTTAAATTGTGTTATTTGTGTTACATTGAATATTAACTGAACTGGAAGTTTGGACTCTGTTTTGTCAGTTAGTGCTTACTAGATTTTATTGCTGTTAGTAATTGCAGGTGGGGGAAGTCTCATTCATTGATAGCCTGTCACTGCCTATTTAAGTGGTACATTTAGGAATATTTTCTGCTTAAAAACTTCAGCTTTGGCCGGCTAAGATCTAGCTGTATTTAACTTGACGTATAACAGAAATTAAGTACCTTTTATCTGCACATTTTTCAATTAATATGGCATTTAAATTGAGGTATTTGTGTTACATTCAATATTAACTGAACTGGAAGTTTTGACTCTTTTTTGTCAGTTAGTGCTTGCTAGATTTTATTGCTGTCAGTAATTGCAGGCTGGGGAAAACTCATTCATTGATAGCTTGTCACTGCCTATTTAAGTGGTACATTTAGGAATATTTTCTGCTTAACAACTTCAGCTTTGCCCAGCTAAGATCTAGCTGTATTAAACTGGACGTATAAGATAATTTAAGTACCTTTTATCTGCACATTTTTCAAATAATACAGCATTTAAATTGAGTTATTTCTGTTACATTGAATATTAACTGAACTGGAAGTTTTGACTCTGTTTTGTCAGTTAGTGCTTGCTAGATTTTATTGCTGTTAGTAATTGCAGCCGGGGGAAGTCTCATTCATTGGTAGCCTGTCACTGCCTATTTTAGTGGTACATTTAGGATTATTTTCTGCTTAAAAACTTCAGCTTTGGCCGGCTAAGATCTAGCTGTATTCAACTGGACGTATAAGACAATTTAAGTACCTTTTATCTGCACGTTTTTCAAATAATATGACATTTAAATTGAGTTATTTGTGTTACATTGAATATTAACTGAACTGGAAGTTTTCACTCTGTTTTGTCAGTTAGTGCTTGCTAAATTTTATTGCTGTTAGTAATTGCAGGCGGGGTAAGTCTCAGTCATTGATAGCCTGTCACTGCCTATTTAAGTGGTACATTTAGGAATATTTTCTGCTTAAAAACTTCAGCTTTGGCCGGCTAAGATCTAGCTGTATTCAACGGGACGTATGAGAATTTAAGTACCTTTTATCTGCACATTTTTCAAATAATGCAGCATTTAAATATAGTTATTTGTGTTACATTGAATATTAACTGAACTGGAAGTTTTGACTCTGTTTTGTCAGTTAGTGCTTGCTAGATTTTATTGCTATTTGTAGTTGCAGGTGGGGAAAGTCTCATTCATTGATAGCTTGTCACTGCCTATTTAAGTGGTACATTTAGGAATATTTTCTGCATAGAAACTTCAGCTTTGGCCAGGTATGATCTAGCTGTATTCAACTGGACGTATAAGAGAATTAAGTACCTTTTATCTGCAAATTTTTCAAATAATACGGCATTTAAATTGAGTTATTTGAGTTACATTGAATATTAACTGAATTGGAAGTTTTGACTCTGTTTTGTCAGTTAGTGCTTGCTGGATTTCATTGCAGGTGGAGGAAGTCTCATTCATTGATAGCCTGTGACTGCCTATTTAAGTGGTACAGTTAGGAATATTTTCTGCTTAAAAACTTCAGCTTTGGCCGGCTAAGATCTAGCTGTGTTCAACTGGACGTATAAGAGAATTTAAGTACCTTTTAAATGCACATTTTTCAAATAATACAGCATTTAAATTGTGTTATTTGTGTTACATTGAATATTAACTGAACTGGAAGTTTGGACTCTGTTTTGTCAGTTAGTGCTTGCTAGATTTTATTGCTTTTAGTAATTACAGGCGGGGGAAGTCTCATTCATTGATAGCCTGTCACTGCCTATTTAATTGGTACATTTAGGAATATTTTCTGCTTAAAATCTTGAGCTTTGGCCGGCTAAGATCTAGCTGTATTCAACGGGATGTATGAGAATTTAAGTACCTTTTATTTGCACATTTGTCAAATAATACTATATTTAAATTGAGTTATTTGTTTTACATTAAATATTAACTGAACTGGAAGTTTTGACTCTGTTTTGTCTGTTAGTGCTTGCTAGATTTTATTGCTGTTAGTAATTGCAGGTGATGGAAGTCTCATTCATTGATAGCCTGTCACTGCCTATTTAAGTGGTACATTTAGGAATATTTTCTGCTTAAAAACTTCAGCTTTGGCCGGATAAGATCTAGCTGTAATCAACTGGACATTTAAGAGAATTTAAGTACCTTTTATTTGCACATTTGTCAAATAATACAATATTTAAATTGAGTTATTTGTTTTACATTAAATATTAACTGAACTGGAAGTTTGAACTCTGTTTTGTCAGTTAGTGTTTGCTAGATTTTATTGCTGTGAGTAATTGCAGGCGGGGGAAGTCTCATTCATTGATAGCCTGTCACTGGCTATATAATTGGTACATTTAGGAATATTTTCTGCTTAAAAACTTCAGCTTTGGCCGGCTAAGATCTAGCTGTGTTCAACTGGACGTATAAGAGAATTTAATTACCTTTTATCAGCACATTTTTCAAATAACACAGCATTTAAATTGAGTTATTTGTGTTACATTGAATATTAACTGAACTGAAAGTTTTGACTTTGTTTTGTCAGTTAGTGCTTGCTAGATTTTATTGCTGTTAGTAATTGCAGGTGATGGAAGTCTCATTCATTGATAGCCTGTCACTGCCTATTTAAGTGGTACATTTAGGAATATTTTCTGCTTAAAAACTTCAGCTTTGGCCGACTAATTTCTAGCTGTGTTCAAATGGACGTATAAGAGAATCTAAGTACCTTTTACCTGCATATTTTTAATAATACGGCATTTAAATTGAATTATTTGTGTTACATTGAATATTAACTGAACTGGAA
Organism: Protopterus annectens; assembly: GCF_019279795.1. Lineage (NCBI taxonomy): Eukaryota > Metazoa > Chordata > Ceratodontiformes > Protopteridae > Protopterus > Protopterus annectens. Next base: position 746,308,755 of record NC_056730.1, on the reverse strand, counting down.
GTTTTGACTCTGTTTTGTCAGTTAGTGCTTGCTAGATTTTATTGCTGTTAGTAATTGCAGGTAGGGAAGTCTCATTCATTGATAGCCAGTCACTGCCTATTTAAGTGGTACATTTAGGAATATTTTCATCTGAAAAACTTCAGCTTTGACCACCTGAGATTTAGCTGTATTCAACTGGACATATAAGAGAATTTAAGTACCTTTTATCTGCACATTTTTCAAATAATACGGCATTTAAATTGAGTTACTTGTGCTACATTGAATATTAACTGAATTGGAAGTTTTGACTCTGTTTTGTCTGTTAGTACTTGCTAGATTTTATTTTTGTTAGTAATTGCAGGTGAGGGAAGTCTCATTCATTGATAGCCTGTCACTGCCTATTTAAGTGGTACATTTAGGAATATTTTCTGCTTAAAAACTTCAGCTTTGGCCGGCTAAGATCTAGCTGTATTCAACTGGACGTATAAGAGAATTGAAGTACCTTTTATCTGCACATTTTTTAAATAATACGCATTTAAATTGAGTTACTTCTGTTACATTGAATTTTAACTGAACTGGAAGTTTTGACTCTGTTTTGTCATTTAGTGCTTGCTAGATTTTATTGCTGTTAGTAGTTGTAGGCGGGAGAAGTCTCATTCATTGATAACCTGTCACTGCCTATTTAAGTGGTACATTTAGGAATATTTTCTGCTTAAAAACTTCAGCTTTGGCCGGCTAAGATCTTGCTGTATTCAACTGGATGTATAAGAGAATTTAAGTACCTTTTATCTGCACATTTTTCAAATAATACAGCATTTAAATTGAGTTATTTGTGTTACATTGAATATTATCTGAACTGGAGGTTTTGACTGTTTTGTCGGTAAGTGCTTGCTAGATTTTATTGCTGTTAGTAACTGCAGGTGGGGGAAGTCTCATTCATTGAAATCCTGTCATTGCTGATTTAAGTGGTACATTTAGGAATATTTTCTGCTTAAAAACTTCAGCTTTGGCCGACTAAGATCTAGCTGTGTTCAACTGGACGTATAAAAGAATTTAAGTACCTTTTATCTGCACATTTTTCAAATAACACAGCATTTAAATTGAGTTATTTGTGTTACATTGAATATTAACTGAACTGGAAGTTTTGACTCTGTTTTGTCAGTTAGTGCTTGCTAGATTTTATTGCTGTTAGTAATTGCAGGTGGGGAAGTCTCATTCATTGATAGCCAGTCACTGCCTATTTAAGTGGTACATTTAGGAATATTTTCATCTTAAAAACTTCAGCTTTGGCCGACTAAGATTTAGCTGTATTCAACTGGACGTATAAGAGAATTTAAGTACCTTTTATCTGCACATTTTTCAAATAATACGGCATTTAAATTGAGTTACTTGTGCTTCATTGAATATTAACTGAATTGAAATTTTGACTCTGTTTTCTCAGTTAGTACTTGCTAGATTTTATTGTTGTTAGTAATTTCAGGCGAGGGAAGTCTTTTTATTGCTGTTAGTAATTGCAGGTGAGGGAAGTCTCATTCATTGATAGCCTGTCACTGCCTATTTAAGTGGTACATTTAGGAATATTTTCTGCTTAAAAACTTCAGCTTTGGCTGGCTAAGATCTTGCTGTATTCAACTGGATGTATAAGAGAATTTAAGTACCTTTTATCTGCACATTTTTCAAATAATACGGCATTTAAATTGAGTTATTTGTGTTACTTTAAATATTAACTGTACTGGAAGTTTTGACTCTGTTTTGTCAGTTAGTGCTTGCTAGATTTTATTGCTGTTAGTAACTGCAGGCGGGGGAAGTCTCATTCATTGATAGCCTGTCACTGCTTATTTAAGTGGTACATTTAGGAATATTGTCTGCTTAAAAACTTCAGCATTGGCCGGCTAAGATCTAGCTGTATTCAACTGGACGTATAAGAGAATTGAAGTACCTTTTATCTGCACATTTTTTAAATAATACATTTAAATTGAGTTACTTGTGTTACATTGAATATTAACTGAACTGGAAGTTTTGACTCTGTTTTGTCATTTAGTGCTTGCTAGATTTTATTGCTGTTAGTAATTGTAGGTAGGAGAAGTTCCATTCATTGATAGCCTGTCACTGCCTATTTAAGTGGTACATTTAGGAATATTTTCATCTGAAAAACTTCAGCTTTGGCCGCTGAGATTTAGCTGTATTCAACTGGACGTATAAGAGAATTTAAGTACCTTTTATCTGCACATTTTTCAAATAATACGGCATTTAAATTGAGTTACTTGTGCTACATTGAATATTAACTGAATTGGAAGTTTTGACTCTGTTTTGTCAGTTAGTACCTGCTAGATTTTATTGTTGTTAGTAATTGCAGGTGAGGGAAGTCTCATTCATTGATAGCCAGTCACTGCCCATTTAAGTGGTACATTTAGGAATATTTTCATCTGAAAACTTCAGCTTTGGCCGACTGAGATTTAGCTGTATTCAACTGGACGTATAAGATAATTTAAGTACCTTTTATCTGCACATTTTTCAAATAATACTGCATTTAAATTGAGTTACTTGTGCTTCATTGAATATTAACTGAATTGAAATTTTGACTCTGTTTTCTCAGTTAGTACTTGCTAGATTTTATTGTTGTTAGTAATTTCAGGCGAGGGAAGTCTCATTCATTGATAGCCTGTCACTGCCTATTTAAGTGGTACATTTAGGAATATTTTCTGCTTAAAAACTTCAGCTTTGGCCGGCTAAGATCTAGCTGTATTCAACTGGATGTATAAGAGAATTGACGTACCTTTTATCTGCACATTTTTTAAATAATACACATTTAAATTGAGTTACTTGTGTTACATTGAATATTAACTGAACTGGAAGTTTTGACTCTGTTTTGTCATTTAGTGCTTGCTAGATTTTATTGCTGTTAGTAATTGTAGGTAGGAGAAGTCTCATTCACTGATAGCCTGTCACTGCCTATTTAAGTGTTACATTTTGGAATATTTTCTGCATAGAAACCAGCTTTGGCCAGGTATGATCTAGCTGTATTCAACTAGACGTATAAGAGAATTTAAGTACCTTTTAAATGCACATTTTTCAAATAATATAGCATTTAAATTGTGTTATTTGTGTTACATTGAATATTAACTGAACTGGAAGTTTGGAATCTGTTTTGTCAGTTAGTGCTTACTAGATTTTATTGCTGTTAGTAATTGCAGGTGGGGGAAGTCTCATTCATTGATAGCCTGTCACTGCCTATTTAAGTGGTATATTTAGGAATATTTTCTGCTTAAAAACTTCAACTTTGGCCAGCTAAGATCTAGCTATATTCAACTGGACGTATAAGAGAATTTAAGTACCTTTTATCTGCACGTTTTTCAAATAATATGACATTGAAATTGAGTTATTTGTGTTACACTGAATAGTAACTGAACTGGAAGTTTTCACTCTGTTTTGTCAGTTAGTGCTTGCTAAATTTTATTGCTGTTAGTAATTGCAGGCGGGGTAAGTCTCAGTCATTGATAGCCTGTCACTGCCTATTTAAGTGGTACATTTAGGAATATTTTCTGCTTAAAAACTTCAGCTTTGGCCGGCTAAGATCTAGCTGTATTCAACGGGACGTATGAGAATTTAAATACCTTTTATCTGCACATTTTTCAAATAATGCAGCATTTAAATATAGTTATTTGTGTTACATTGAATATTAACTGAACTGGAAGTTTTGACTCTGTTTTGTCAGTTAGTGCTTGCTAGATTTTATTGCTATTTGTAATTGCAGGCGGGGAAAGTCTCATTCATTGATAGCTTGTCACTGCTTATTTAAGTGGTACATTTAGAAATATTTTCTGCATAGAAACTTCAGCTTTGGCCAGATATGATCTAGCTATATTCAACTAGACGTATAAGAGAATTTAAGTACCTTTTATCTGCACATTTTTCAAATAATACAGCATTTAAATTGAGTTATTTGTGTTACATTGAATACTACCTGAACTGGAAGTTTGGACTCTGTTTTGTCAGTTAGTGCTTGATAGATTTTTATTGCTGTTAGTAATTGCAGGTGGGGGAAGTCTCATTCATTGATAGCCTGTCAATGCCTATTTAAGTGGTACATGTAGGAATATTTTCTGCTTAAAATCTTCAGCTTTGGCCATCTAAGATCTCACTGTATTCAACTGGACGTATGAGAGAATTTAAGTACCTATTGTCTGCACATTTTTCAAATAATACGGCATTTAAATTGAGTTATTTGTGTTACATTGAATATTAACTGAACTGGAAGTTTTGACTCTGTTTTGTCATTTAGTGCTTGTTAGATTTTATTGCTGTTAGTAATTGCAGGTGGGGGAAGACTCATTCATTGATAGCCTGTTACTGCATATTTAAGTGGTACATTTAGGAATATTTTCTGCTTAAAAACTTCAGCTTTGGCCGGCTAAGACCTAGCTGTATTCAACTGAACATATACTAGAATCTAAGTACTTTTTATCTGCACATTTTTCAAATAATATGGCATTTAAATGAGTTATTTGTGTTGCATTGAATATTAACTAAACTGGAAGTTTTGACTCTGTTTTGTCAGTTAGTGCTTGCTAGATTTTATCGCTGTTAGTAATTGCAGGCGGGGGAAGTCTCATTCATTTATAGTCTGTCACTGCCTATTTAAGTGGTATATTTAGGAATATTTTCTGCTTAAAAACTTCAGCTTTGGCTGGCTAAGATCTAGCTGTATTCAACTGGACATATAAGAGGATTTAAGGACCTTTTATCTGCACATTTTTCAAATTATAAGGCATTTAAATTGAGTTATTTGTGCTACATTGAATATTAACTGAACTGGAAGTTTTACTCTGTTTTGTCATTTCGTGCTTGCTAGATTTTATTGCTGTTAGTAATTGCAGGCAGGGGAAGACTCATTCATTGATAGCCTGTTACTGCATATTTAAGTGGTACATTTAGGAATATTTTCTGCTTAAAAACTTCAGCTTTGGCCGGCTAAGATCTAGCTGTATTCAACTGGACATATAGGAGAATTTAAGTACTTTTTATCTGCACATTTTTCAAATAATAAGGCATTTAAATTGAGTTATTTGTGTTACATTGAATATTAATTGAACTGGAAGTTTTGACTCTGTTTTGTCAGTTAGTGCTTGCTAGATTTTATTGCTGTTAGTAACTGCAGGTGGAGGAAGTCTAATTCATTGATAGTTTTCAGTGCTTATTTAAGTGGTACAGTTAGGAATATTTTCTGCTTAAAAACTTCTGCTTTGGCCGGCTAAGATCTAGCTGTATTTAACTGGACATATAAGAGAATTAAAGTACCTTTTATCTGCACATTTTTCAAATAATATGGCATTTAAATTGAGGTATTTGTGTTACATTGAATGTTAACTGAATTGGATGTTTTGACTCTGTTTTGTCAGTTAGTGCTTGCTAGATTTTATTGCTGTTAGTAATTGTAGGCGGAGGAAGTCTCATTCATTGATAGCCTGTCACTGCCTATTTAAGTGGTACATTTAGGAATATTTTCTGCTTAAAAACTTCAGCTTTGGCTGGCTAAGATCTAGCTGTATTCAATTGGATGTATAAGAGAATTTAAGTACCTTTTATCTGCACAT